>NC_088644.1:11834523-12054523 GCF_964019385.1 Sycon ciliatum
TTCGCTGTTGAAATGAATGGCGTTGGCGTACGGGCAGTGTGTACTGGATACGCGGGCGATCGCAAAGAGCTGGCCGCTGCTTGGCATCATTGCAATGATGAAGCACCGTCCGCAGGACATTCGAACACTAGTGTGTGTGTGTGCACGTGTGTGTGTGTGTGTGTGTGTGTGTGTGTGTGTGTGCGTGTGCGTGCGCGGCAATGACAACACGTGAGCTGCCTGATCCAATTCGGCACAATACACGGCTTACTGTGCAAATGGAATTTAGGAATGTGCCCAGCTCACACGTGTATATGTCTACAGGTACCGACGATCAGGTCCGATCCAGTTTGGAAAATTAAGTTCTGACAGCTTGTGTTTCAACTCGGTCTTTTCACAGGTAGCAGTCTCACCTTATTTCAAGTTATTTGTCACCAGCATGACTGTGTATTTGGTGACGAGACCAGCCGTCGGTCAGACTCGCTTCTAACTTACATTATGGTCTGTGTGCATGCGGGATGGAACGACATTACGTGACTCTGGGCCTGCCATGGTATTATCTGGTACCGGTGTGAACATTCATAACATAGGCACTGTACTGAGCAATCCAGAAAGTTGGCCATTGTCAGTATTGTCAGTCTTCACTGGCATGCTTTAGTAGCAGCTTTACCTTGTGCATGTGGTGTGGGGCCGGTTGGCCTGCCACAGACCCCTCTAGCATTGCATCATGTTTCTTGATCCTGCCGCCCCATCTCGCCCCAGGGTCCCCGGGAAGACAAATTCCGATCCGAGTCTTGCTAGCATGGGCAGCAGGTGCAGGCACTCGACAGCATCATGGCAATTCTTACATCCGACATGTCTACTTTAAAGGCTCGTGCCATGCAACCTTCGCCTGGGTACCCGGTGTAGTGTCTTGCATTAAAGCCTGTCTTATACAGAAGCCTGATTTTCGACATGCACTGTCGGCACATAAGCCCGGCCTTAGTGTTGACACAATGGAAATACTTGCTTTGAATACCCATTAGGGACGTTGTCCCTTACTGAGACTCCTGGGGCAGCATAGTTTGAGCGACAACGCACCCAAAACCAGCGACAGGCTTGTTCGACAGCACGGGATCTCCCTCAGGGCCGATCAAAGACTGCAGTGCATCAGGTGGCTTTCCATCTTCTTCCTTGCAGGTGAAGCTGGCACGTGGAACTGTCAGCATGCCAATGCCAAAAAACTTCTTTTCTGCCGAAAACACAGTTTTGCAACCAGCCACATTCACTGTCAGCAGCAGCGTGTTTGTAAGTGAATGGCCCATTCCATTATAACATGTAGATATAGGTGTGCATGGTGAGATAGGATCTCAAGTGCTGCCATTGTCCATTGAGACCTTCGAAGGCGTCGGGCATTCACGCCTGCATAATAATGTGCAACCGTGATTGCCTTCACATGTACAGGTACACCGCCGCGTACCGGCTCCTGCATTGCATATCGGAGCTTCGAGCTTCGATATAACAGTGTATACCAACCGGAAATTGGGATTTCCTTTGCTCGAGATAGCTTGGGTATACACTGTTATATTTCCGCTCTCCGCTCCTCATACCCACTTCACATCACAATGCATCATTGCTTGTGAAATGGGCAATTGCACACAGTGTGGCACTGTCAGTTGTTCGCCTTCATGATCAGATACTTCACAGCTACATGACAAACATCATGATTGTATGAAGCGAGTCAACTGCGACTCATGGACAAACAGCAGGTTGAAGTTGCTTTAGAGTTCCATGAACGAGTTACGTTTGGAATCACGCGATAGTCATCTTGTTTGGCATGACTTAACTGTTCTTCCATACCAGCCTCGCGTAAAAGGACCTTTTCAACATACAGAAATTAAAAAGAGAGGAGAAACATGGATACGAGTTATGAACAACTGCCCACGACTAGTAGTCGACTGTATCTTGATAACATGCTGTCGAAACTGAGCGCGACAACTGCCTGTATAGTAGGCACGAAACTGACAGAGTACTGGGATATTCGACGATCTGACACCTGGCTCCAACATACATGTGTCTGCGATGCACAAACCAAACGCCGGACAACTTGCAAGGTTCATAGCTAAGAAAGTGGAAAGTACAATTCCTTTAGACTTTCATCTTTATGCATTTCTATTTTCCTTATGAAGGAAAATAGGCAGCGAGGAGCCAACAATTTATAACGCTATGATAATAATCAGCCGTGCCGTCATGTCCACACACACACACACACACACACACACGCACACACACACGCACACACACGCACACATACACACGCACACACACACACGCACACACATACACACACACGCGCGCGCGCGCGCGTGCGCACACACACACACATATACCACACACATACACACACCGTGGAAAGGGCGCGTTCAGACTACCGTGAACCCCGTCAAACCGTGAATGCCGATAAACCGTGAAGGACATTCACACTACCGATAACAAACTAACGTTACCGTGAAGTTTTCAGCTCTCACCGCGGCACTGACAAGGGATTTTCCCTTTTTTTCGCAGCGCGCATGCAGCCTGAGCACGCACTTTTTTACTGCCGGTAAAAGTTTACTGCGCAGCAGCCGCGGCAGTAAAACTTTCCCACCGGTAACGTGCCAGTAACGTCACGTGATCTAATCACCTTGGCGACTTTCCCAATCGGTCACTTTTATCGGTAGTCTGAACGCGCCCTTAGGACGTGACGTTACTGGCACGTTACCGGTGGGAAAGTTTTACTGCCGCGGCTGCTGCGCAGTAAACTTTTACCGGCAGTAAAAAAGTGCTCAGGCTGCATGCGCGCTGCGAAAAAAAGGGAAAATCCCTTGTCAGTGCCGCGGTGAGAGCTGAAAACTTCACGGTAACGTTAGTTTGTTATCGGTAGTGTGAATGTCCTTCACGGTTTATCGGCATTCACGGTTTGACGGGGTTCACAGTAGTCTGAACGCGCCCTTTCCACGGTGTGAGTATGTGTGTGGTATATGTGTGTGTGTGTGCGCACGCGCGCGCGCGCGCGTGTGTGTGTATGTGTGTGCGTGTGTGTGTGTGCGTGTGTATGTGTGCGTGTGTGTGCGTGTGTGTGTGCGTGCCGTGGTACACACATACACACGCACACACACACCTCAGACCTCAGACCTGCCCATCGCAGAAGCAATGATAGCGAACAGCTATGTTAGACATAGCAATTAGTGCTGGGATTACACCATTCAACAGCTTGCACTTTTTGAAGGCTGATGAATTGACTGCCATTAATTTTAGCCTGGTATCCACCACACAGCTGATTGAAGTGGCTTTTTCTGGCCAGTGAATCCCTTTTTTTCTCCTTTTTTTCATTCTTACACCTTGACCTTGACCTTTGACGCCCATCGCCGGAGGCGATGATAGCAATGCTACGGCAGAAGCCATAGCGACTTGTGCTGGGATTACACCATTCAACAGCTTGCAAGGCTGAAGAATTGACCGTCACTATTCAGCCTGGTCTACACCATACAGCTATTTGGAGTGACATTTTCTGGCCAGTGAATCCCTTTTTTGGTCTTTTTCATTTTTTTTTCCCGCACACACATCACACCACATACTCCGGCATGCACTGGCTGTTGGTAACCACCCAGGAGAATGAAAGAAAAGTCAGGAAGAGTCTGAGAAAGAGAAGAAAGACGTGTGTGACCATAATCGTCGGGAATCGAACCCGCAATCTATCGATTGGAAATCGCTGCACATACCACTACACCATATGGGACACACAACCATATGGGACACACACACACACACACACACACACACACACACACACACACACACTACCTGCACACACACACGCACACACGCACACACTCTTACACACACACTCACACACACACATACACACCTGGTCCTGGTAAACACTGCCATTACGGTCACGTGTCCCCTTACGGGGCCGACAATATAGAACGACGAGCGGGACCATGTTCGAGAGAGCCATCTCCAGCAGCTATGGATCTGGCTTATCATCGGAAACGATTCCTCTCACGGCTGCCGCTAGAACTGGTCCATCACTCTCCACAACAGAGCGAACATTCCATGAGCCAACGCTCAGAGTCGTTCCAAGTTGTCGTCTTCGTGCAGTAGTTTGCTCCACTCGCGGGCTTGCAAAGCCTCGCGAAGGACTCCGAGGTGGGGGCGACGAGGAGAGTGTCGGCATCGTAACTATCCGACCAAGTCTCCTGTCGGTGAATACCCCACCTCAGGCACTGTTGGCCTGGACGGCAGGGGACACCCCAGGCCGTCCACAACGGCGAGAACAAGCACGGACGGAGGCCAGAAACAAGAGCCCGAAAAAGTACAACCGTCCTCCACCAGAGCAGAGAACATACACACACACACACACACACACACACGCACACGCACACACACACACACACACACACACACGCACACACACACACACACACACACACACACACACACACACACACACACACACACACACACACACACACACACACATACCGGTACTGACAAGTTGTAGTTAGCTAGGAGTCCAGAACGTTTGAAAACGTTGCCTTGTGGTCTTCCGATTTCAAAGCAAGAAAAAGAACTTGGTAACGACTCGAGTCATTATGACATTAGTTGGAATGCATTGAAATATTGAGTAAACAGGGAAGAACAGCAGAATGTATGGAAGTTCATAGCACGAACACTGCACTGTTCTGTTGTTTGTTCACAGTAACTAAGACTAAGGTTGGGCTGCCAAGGACTCTTTTCATGGCAACCAATGTCGCCTCATCGATCATTCGACTTCTCTTTACTTCCCATTTTTCATTAACCACGATACCAGAGCTGCGCTCTCTGTCCTACTACCCCTACACGTAATACACTCATGTACAATGTAGTTGCCACGGCACTGCACACTACCAGCAAAGCAACACTTCCTGTGCTGCCTAGATTAGGCTAGAACTAACACCTTGAATACTTAGTAGAAGAAACTGGCCCGGTACCAACAGAAGTGTCGCTGTGCTGATGGTGTGCTCTGGCAACATGTCGAGATCCGAGGCTGCCAGAGACTCTGAGAGAGCGCAGTTGTGGTGTGGTGGTTGCTGTAATTATAATCAGTCGAGGGCCAGCTGGGTGCTGCTGATTTCCCTTATTGTATTCTCAGTTTCACATGATTTATTTATTTATTTATTCAACATCTCCTGGCCCGTCCGAAGACTGCCAATAAACATGAGAGGTCAGGTGATAGCCAACCACGGCAAGCTAAAAGGGAAAAAAAAAAGAAAGATGCTGTCAGAGAGGGAAAGGAGATAGGGAGAGAAAAAGAAAGGGAGGCACATTAATAATACATGGGATCACTTCGGATGAGACAGTGTGGAAAGCTGGACTGTGAATTTCCTGATATCCTGGCATGTCTTAATGCTAGTAGGCAGGTTAGACCAAAGGGAGTATGCTGAGAAGAAAGGGGATTTCAAAAACAGAGAGGAACTAGCTCGGGGCAGTGATAAGGCATTGCGTGTTGGTCTAGTGGTAACAAACCAGTTGTACTTGGCATGATGACCATATAATTATATAATTATTATAAATCATCAACTCGTTGGAGTTGCATGTCGTGGGTAGGGGGGGGGGGGGGGGACTAGGCTATATCGGCGATCTGGCAAATGTGCCTGTTCGTCAAAATAGATAATCTAACAAAAATATAATACTATAAGTATTACCGGTTCTTACACTGCAACAGCTAGCTACAGTACCGGTACTGATCAAGGGAATCCGATAGCCTGAGTACGCTAGCCCTAGGCGGATAATGCTCGAAAAAGAGGCAGATTCTGCTCGAAAAGCAGTGGAATTGGCAGAACCATACAAAACCTTATGGCAGGCACTTGCTTGAATTCTGCTCCATTTCTTTATCCACATACCAAACGTCTAGACACGCACACACCTGAAAAAGTACCAAATTAGAATTATTATGCCAATTTTTCTGCCGGCATTATCCACCAAGCGGCTGGAGTACGCGCAGGGTGCTACTCAGCCCAAGCAAACAAGAGACCTACGAACGCCACACTGCACTGTCTGTGCCACTGGGGCAAGGACCTTTGCTGTCTCGATTCTCGACTCGGCGGCCTCGTGTCTTTCCTGACTGATGCAGTAAACCTTCAGAATACCATCAGAGTTCTGTATCCCGATGGAGTTGGGTACATGTGTGTAACCAAGAGTACATAACCCCACTGGGGGGTTATGTACTCTTGGTGTAACGTACAATGCACCTTTCCCTTTGGCTGCAAAGCACTTCCTAGGGGGATCCTGCATAATCCTTTTCCAGACTGGATCTGTATAGGATATTACCCAAGTACGAGGGTGTTACCTCTCGAATATCAATCCCGACTGCGTAGCAGGAGGGATGATATTCGGGAGGTAATAACACATAGCAATGACGCAACCAAGTCCTTTTCCGCCGTCGGAAAGGAAAGCTCTGTCCACTGTACATAGTCTACAGCAGGGAGTAGTAACATACCGGTATTGTACTACTCCCTGGTCTATACTAGGGGGGCGTTCGTTTTTGATCTACAGGTTTGGGTAGAAACTACTTCTTTCGGTAGAGGTGTTCGTTTTTTGAAAAAAAATTCTACTCAAAAGGGTAGATTCTACTTTCCTCTACCGGCTCTACCGGGAAAAAGCTGGTAGAATCCGGTAGAAGTTGGTAGAGCTACGGGATTTCCAGCAAGATCAAGGATTTGTACACAACTCCATAAAAAAAAGAAACATTTCACGTACACATCGTGTAAACTACTAGATCTGGTAGAACAGCGTTCGTACACTTGCCTCTACCATCTACCTCTATCGGTAGAGTGACTCTACTCTACTCTACCAGGTAGCTAAAAACGAACGCAGCCTAGACCTCGACCAAATATGCTAAAAAAAGAGCATAATATTATGCTCGTCGCATATCAAGGAATAGGCCTTGACAGATTATGCTAGCATAATTTTTCGCATAATTCCTACCAAAATCGAATAATCGCATAATTCGAGGCAAATTGCATAAATTGGAATAATCCGCCTGTCCGCATCAAATTCCATACAGTTGTACATGTTCTACAAGTACAAGTACAAGTAGATCATACTAGATGCACCAGGAAGTCGTAGGTTTACGACTCCTTTGATAACATGTCCCATCCACTACAATCAGTGACGGTCGTAGCTTGGTCGGACGGTGCGTTGACCCCGACGAACTTTTGCTACTACAGTACAACGCCCTCTACAAAAAAATTCCCCTGTCATTTTGCATGCACAGAACCATCATATACACTGTACCAGTACATTAGTAGCATACATGTATGTGAGCATAATGGGGCATAATTTGATAAGTTTTAGCATAAAAATAGCATAATTCTGCAATTTTTTCAGCAATGCGAAAGGCATAATTTCACGAAAATATTAGCATAATCTGTCAAGGCCTAAAACGTCCATAATTTGCCAAAGGCTTAGCAAGATATGCAAAAAGATATGCCAAAATATGCCAGAAAATGTTCGACATAAGCAGAAAGGGTAGATCATTTCAGTAAAATTACAACCTTGGAATATTCATTGGCTTCACGGCTATCATGCTTATGGTGCAAATCAAAACACATGCGGAATAGTATGGCTGGGGGTGTATTCCCAGCAACCGTAGCGATAGTGTTCATCCATGGAAATGTAGCAAACGCCTCAACCATTCCAAATTCATCCATAAAAGGCATTTCTGAACGCATTTTTTGTCCAAAATATGAATGTTTTGTCCTCATTTTCTTCAGAATAATTTGAATTATAATTATGCTGGCTTCATTTCAATATTCCCTTTGTCGCTCAATATGTATAATTATAATACAACCCAACAGTACGCTTGTACGTGAAATATAAACCGACATACAAACCGAGGCGAAGCCGAGGTTTGTATGATGGTTTATAATTATATGTATTTCACGTACATGTACATGTACATGTATATTAGGCTGCAACCAGGGAGTAGTATTGTATGGTGTATATGGTGTATATTTCACGTACAAGCGTACTAGTGGGATGTATTATATACATATTGGCTTATGCTGACCTTCATACATTCTCAATCTCTAAAAAGGAGTTTGTATGGTGGTGGTCTAAATGGGGTTTGTATGAGGTTTATATGCCCAGTATAAACCGCCAGCATGATGGGCAAGTTGACTGGAAGTTTGTATGAAAGGTCAGCATAAGCCATAATAATAATATATGAACTGTCTCACAAAATATGCGGAAATATGCGCAAGCATATTAATTTTGGTCGAGGCCTAGTCTATACTGATAGCAAGAGTACATAACCCCCAGGGGGTTATGTACTCTTGCTGATAGTGATAGAGAACCAGAGTAATGTCGGGCGCCGAAGAACCGACCGCCGAAGAACGGCCAGGCTAGAATTTCAACAATTTTTAAAAACGACCTAGGTGGATTTTTGCAGACAAGAAAGGAAACTGTAAATTAGCGTAATGTACACTCAGACGTACATGTACATGTACATGTATAACACTGCACAAAATGTACTTGTAAGACTGTACTGTGTGTATGCATTTAACTCGCTAAGCCGTCCCGCGGCCCTATGGAACTGCCGGGTGCTCTGGCCGAGATGCGCAAGGTTTCTATTCAACGCCTACCGTGGGTACGCTGTGATCATCTTGAAAGGTTCCTGTACATCCGAGGTCCATACCCTTCTCAGCCGGGAAGGTACTACTCAGGGATGTCCCCTGGCTATGCTAATGTATGCCATTGGTCTGCACCCTCTGATTGAGAGTTTGAAGGAACCCAGCCAGCACACCCAAAACTGGTACGCTGATGATTCTTCTTGTGCGGGACGGTTGCGCAACATCAGGAAGTGGCTAGACCGCCTTATCGATCAGGGTGAAGCTTTCGGCTACCAAGTTGAGCCGACAAAGAGTATCATTATTGTTTCCCCGGATCTCGTTCAGCAAGCTAATGATATCTTTGGGGATCTGAACATCCAAGTAGCCACATCCGCCCGTTTCCTAGGAGGCTGTATCGGTGAACCTGACGGAGTGAGATCGTTTGTCAAGGAGAGAGTGGAGACGTGGGTGAGCAGTGTCAATTGCCTTGCCGCTGCTGCCAGGAAATACCCCCAGTCGGCGTATTGTGCGTTGAATCGCTCGCTCTCATGTGAGTGGTCATACCTGCAGCGTGTTGTCCAGGGTCTTGAGGAGGAGTTTGCTCCGCTTCGAGACGTCATCCTGGAGCAATTTGCCCCAGCCATCCTTGGGCGGGAGGTGCTTCCTCGGGAACACCAGCTCCTCACCCTGCCAGTCAAGTATGGTGGCTTGGCTTTGGCTGATCCTGTCCACACAGCACCCCAGGCTTACCAGAATTCGAGAAACGCTACTGACATCCTGCGCAACTCAATCCAATCTGGTAACCCCGTAAACGTAAATGACCACAGCGCTCACTGTCGCCGCATCACAAGCCAAATCAGCAGGGAACGAGATGTGATTTCCGCTGAAATCAGCCAATCAATTCTCAGTGACCTGCCACAGCTTGAGGAGCGCACCCTCTCCCGCATCGTACGGGGAAATGCCTCCGGATGGCTTAAGGCCGATTCACGGTGTTGCCCCTGAAGCGCGAGGGGTATGATCTGTCGAGTACAGAATTCCGCGATCAACTTGCCATCCGCTATGGTCGGCAGCCGCTTGCCCTGCCAGCGCAATGTGATGGTTGCGGGAAGCCTTTCTCTCTCCAGCATGGCCTTGACTGCCCGAAAGGTGGACTTATCAAGCGAGGCCACAATGATCTGCGTGATAGCGATGCAAAGCTAGCTGATATGGCATTCGGTGGTGTTGTCGTCGAGCCGATCATGGTGCCGGAGGGTGATCGGACGGGGCAGCCTGCTCTTCGGGCAGATTGGCTTGCCCGGGGTGTGTGGGAGGATAACAGGGTGGCGTTTTTTGATAATCGCATCATTGATGCCAACGCACCCAGTTACTCCCATTCATCCTGGGAAGCTACTTCCAACCGCGCTGCTAACGCGAAGAAAAAGAAGTATCGTCAGGCCTCCGAGGACCTCCGTGGGTCGTTCACACCACTGGTTTGTTCCACGGATGGGGTGCTACATCGCGAATACGCCAGCTATCAGAAGCGACTTGCTGGTCGCCTCGCCCTCAAGTGGGACAAGCCATTTTCTATCATCCTGGCTTGGGTGCGAGTTCGCAGCCAATTTGCAGTGATCCATGCAGTCGACCTCCGGCTACGCGGGTCTAGAAGGCGCCTGACAGGCCTGTCGACGCAGGATGGTGCTGGGGTAGGCATCGGCCATTGAAAACTGAATTCCGTCCGTTTTACGTGGAATTTCTTGGAGTTTCCCAATGTATTGTACTTGAATAAAATTCTATTTTAACTTTCATGGTATCTCAATTTTTTTCACGTCTACATGACTTTATTTTGCCCGTAAAAGAGGCCGTTACCCCGTAAAAAAAAAAAGTAAGACTGTACGAGGTGATTAGCGAAAATTTTACATTGGATATTTTTTACATTTTCTGTAAACTAAATTTCGTTGTCGTCGAGACATCTCCTTTAGGAAGTAATCTTTGACATTCGATTAGATATTCCGTTAGTATTATCAGTGTAGTTCGTGTTGCAGCCGAAGTTTTTGTTTCTGCGACTCCGCCATGCCGTGACGAGGCCTCAGTATTTCGTTGTGCGTAGTAAATTGCTATAACAATAGTGTAAACCAGCATGATATGGAAGAAACCAGGTCGCGTATGCAGCTTAGGTCGGCAACCGCTGTTGCTGATGGCATCACTGATTGCTTTTCCAATGAAAACTCGCCTTCTGTAGAGCGCTCGACGGCCACAGGCCCCACACAGACGCCAAACCAAAACGGGCAGAAAAGAGCATAGTTGCTGTTGTTGACTTAGACTCCGGACATCCGAGCCAACGCGACCAATGCTGTTCTATTGGCGGCTCTGCGCGTCCAGCTGAATGTACCCAATGCCAGTGAATCTGAGACCAAGCTCCAAGAGTTAGCATCATTGTTTTACGATCACCCAGCTGGAGATGCTAGCCTTGCCACCAGCCACTTGACTGCCGCCAGCACAATCGCAAGCGGACCTGTTTCTGCTACGTCTTCTTTATCTTCCGACACGTTCGCCGCAGAGGATATACCGTATACTGCTTCCCTTGCTTCTAGCTGCGATTCCTCCGTCCACATGCACAGTCGGGCAGCCCTGAGCACAGCGTCCTTCAGTAGTGCTTCTCTCCGTTGAGTGTTGCGCGAATCAATGGTGCCAGCACTTGTCTAACTCAGTGATGGCTTTCTGCTTTGCATTCAGTATGTGGTCAGAGTCTGCTAATGCTCGGATGTTACTTGCCTGATGTCAGTTTATTACTTTTTGTACTAGCACCAGTTTGGCATTCTTTATTTTGAAGTTTAATGGCGGTGATTTGCTCCTGCTGTGAGTGTGGTGTGTGGGTCAATTTTCAAGATGGCACTTGAAAGTGCAAAAATTTGTGTTCTGTTTTGACTCTATTCGTGTTATTTGTGTAGTGGCGTACCTATACATGTGTGTGTAGGTTTCCATATAGCCTTGTTATGGTATGTTACCTGTGGTTTACACACATGTAAAAGAATATACAAGTATTTTCAGGACTGAAAAAACGACCTATTTTGGGTCACCTGGGAAAGTCTACATTGCTGTTAGGGAAGTTGAACTGTGATGGCATGACACGAGTCATAGATTATTCTACCATGTAAACTACTATAAGTCATGAAAAAAGGGCATTGGCTATGAATGCAGGGCGAGTTTACAAACGTGTAAAAAATTTGCTAATCACCTCGTACCATTGAATAAAGAACGAAACTGCTGTGTTCGCTAAAAATAAGAACGGGCTAGGCTAGAACCCTGACCCCCAATTCTCCGGCGCCCGGCAGTACTGTATGCAGCCTGAGGACCTTAGAGTTAGACAACACTGTCGACAAAGTCTGCAGAGACTAATGTACATGTACATGTATGTAGGGAGCGATTGAAAGAGGAACGGAGGACTCGGCGAGGGCCGCCTGACTGTTGCTTTGGAATGATCACCTCGTGAACTGATTAGGCAGATCAGAGCTGTGGTATGCCTTCAGGGTACTCGTCCCAGCAGCAGGTTGTTTACATGTTGGAAAACAGCTTCGGGGCGGAAAGGAGGTCAAGCAGCTAGTCTAGTCCTGTGGCCCTAACAAAGACAAGTAGCTGTTATCCTGGCATGGATCGTTTCGTATCATGCACATGTCATCATAATAATTATAAAGTACCCCGAGC
Organism: Sycon ciliatum; assembly: GCF_964019385.1. NCBI lineage: Eukaryota > Metazoa > Porifera > Calcarea > Leucosolenida > Sycettidae > Sycon > Sycon ciliatum. The sequence continues at coordinate 11,846,799 of NC_088644.1, forward strand.
CGTTTTGTCCCAACACCACATCATATCACACCATCACATTCCATAACCATAATAATAATATTATACGGAACAACGTTGGCAGGTAAATGTCACACCATACCAAAACGAGTTTTGTAGTTGCACGTTCTTCGGACTATCTTGACAATGACTGCGTGGCACTCTTGCCAGGCTTGGCTTACACATGTTGTGAATACTGTACATGTATCATAGTCACTGCAGGCTACAACAGTGTAGTACAGCGATCCCAGGCCAGGGCCCAGGCTGTTCACATGAATTATCGTGGCTGTTCCAGTGGCATTGCTGCGTTCTGTGGACTAGAATGTACTGAGTAGTTAGTCTTGTGCTCGTCTGAACACCACAATCATCATGGACATGCAGCCTAAGCTGCCTTGTTGGAAGAAGGAGAACATTCTCGGACCGGAGATCTCTGAGGATTTTTGCATGTTTTCTGCAGGAACCTAAGGCTAAGGATTATGTGCTTACCCGGTATGTGATTTGTCTGGACTCCTGTTCCTTGGTGAGCACTTCTGCACGGTGACAGCACATGTAGATAGACAATGATTGGTGTCGAGCAACGAACCAACACATCTGCAGTCTGGGGATAGTCTGCTCCAGGTACAGAGTCAGTCATGTACATGACTGTACTTCTTTTGAAGTACATGTACATGTAGTACAGTGACTACAGACTATCAGTCATGTACATGATCAAGTGATTGTATGGCATTTGCGGATATGAAGACATGTGTGACGTAGACACAAAGCACCCGGGGTCAGGATGTAGCTGCTACGTTGAAAAGTCCAGAATACAGTACGGACAACAATCAACAAGACAACATGTCAACATGTCACACTCCGTTTATGTGTGTCCGAATCATGTTGTGCATGACGTCATCAGGCGATAGGTGTCGTGTCAGTAACAACAAGTAGCTAGGCGCCTAATTGTCAGTGATTGATCTCCAACAACAACGGCTCTGACATTGGCACTGTCTGCAACTGAGCTGGCTCAGCCTGGCTGCTGGTGGGACTCCGAGTACTAAGTACACAATGAGAACTGAGCACTGTGAACTTAGTTATGCACGACAAATGCTGCAACTTCGTGTGCGAATGCGTATCTAAACTCATGATGTGTGTCTCCAGTAAAGCGTTTACGTGTACATGTACATGTATGTGCAGGTAAGATGTACAGCAGTTGTCGTTTCGCTCATTCTCTCTTCCTGGCAATGGTCCACAGCTAGATGTACAATGTACATGTACGAGATCATGATGTCACGATGGAGCGAAAACGAATGATCAGGGCTGATGTACAAGATGTAGACCCAGACTAGGGGCTGTCAGTATCCATGGTATCGGGTGAGGACTGATCGTGAGGACACACAAGTAAAGCAAAAGCAGCTTTCTGGACAGACTCAGTGGTGATAGCGTGTGAACCCCAAACGCTCCAGCTCAAAGACTACATGTACTTTCTTCGGTGCATGATTGTACAGGCAGTTGGAACCAGGGAGTAGTAGGGTACATGTATTTTACTACTCAGCTCACTGACACTGGACTGGTACAGGGTGCGAATCGCTCGGCTGTAGCTAGTAGTACTAGTATTACATGATTGTACTATTATTACCTTGATTACTATAATAATACTATTACTAGAGAGTTTTAGCAACTCGTGAACGAGTAGACCTACGAGTCAGTGGCAGGGAGCCCTACATACATTGGTATGCGTAGGGCCGCCTGGTCGGTGGTCGACTCGGATCGGGTGCCTGGGTTCGAGTCTCGTTGTGTGCTGCAATCGGTAGCCCTTACTGCCTTAGCCTTGGCTTGGGCCTTGGCGGATTATGCCGGCATAATATTTGGCATAATCTTGGGATTTCGTCAAAAAATTATGCTCCGGCATAATATACGGATTCCAATGTGTAAGGTCGGCATAATCTTTACTGCTCCTACATGTATCTTTGTTAAGTGTTTGCCGTGGCGTCGATGTGTCTCGCTAGCTATGAATAGCGTTGGGAAACATATCACTATTCATGCTTTGCTGGCTGGCTGCTCGCGCCCTTCGCTCCTTCAGCTTGCACGCTACTAGGACATAATAGCAGTACAAAAGGAATAGAATACGAAGCTTGGGTTGGCTGTGACTCCGAGTTTCACGCCTATGGCGATCATCAGACAGCATAATAGCAGTACATGTATATCGCTCGATGCTTTGCTTCGAGTTGTTGTTGTTCTTGTTGCTTCTCGGTTGCTTGGAACTTGGTCCTAGAGTGAAGCTTTGGTCTTCTTGTGTGGTGAGGGTGAGGAATGGGTATGAAAATTAGTGACGTGCATCATCATGATCATAATCGTATATGGCCCATATTATGGGTCTCACTCGTAGATCTACTCGTTTCGTTTTCCTTCTCGTTCACGAGTTGCTAAAACTCCCTAATGTAAATACTAATACTAAAAGTGGGGCTTTGCGTGAACTTCTGGCCACCAACAGTGTGACTGTCTTGGCTTGTCTCACCTGCACATACCAGTAGATCCACTTGGTGATTGAATCAGCAAGCTACTACAGCACATGTACATGTACTGCAGCATCTCAATAAGGATCATAACCATTAGTATTAGAAATGATCAATCACGTTTGTATTTGTATTTTCTATAGTAACCGATTCCCCAGAAGCAATTATATGCTTACCGAGGGGTCTCGTGGAGGAGGCGTTATGTGACTGCTAAAACAGTTGTAACTGGTTGGTTGGTTGGTTTTTATTTCACTTCGCACATTCAAACGGGATGACGACCCAATAAAATGACGGCGAAGGCTTAGCCTAGAAGTGGCTATGGAAGAACATAGTAAAAGCTATGGAAGCACATAGTAAGAGAATAGGATACTAATAACTGCGGGTAAACGGGGGGAGAGAGAGAATACGATGTATCTGTGATACTACGTGCGGGTTACTGAACTGCACGGGGAGGGAGAGCAGAGCAATCAGCAGCAACTCGAACTACTCCCTACAGGCGTATGGTACACATGCATGCTTAAACTCAGGTAGCCGGGTACTAGATGCTTGTAATCCATATCCATATCCATATCCATATCCATAATACATGTATAATTATATGGGTAAGACTAGGATGGAGAGCCAAGGATTAAATTTAAAAAGAAGGACCAAACATGTTACATGTTATCCTTAGTTTGTGTCCAACACATCTTGCTTATATAAGTAATAGCTAATACATGTAGTGTTTGATTGTTGGTAGTGTTTGATTGTTGGTAGTGTTTGATTGTTGGTAGTGTTGGTAGTGTAATAGGTCGCCGAGTGGTATCAGGAGGCACACACAAGAAGACTGACTAATATTATGTTATTCGGCTCAATCTGCCTGAAGTTATGTATACAACTGCTCCGGCTCAATCTGCCTGGAGGGACTCGGAAAGGAATACAACTGCTCCGGCTCAATCTGCCAGGAGGGACTCTGTTCTGTTCTGTTATGTTCTGCTCTGCTCTGAAGAAATGAGTAAAGCATGGCAGCTTTTATAGGGCGAAAAGGAAGGAGATCATCATAGAGTCTGCATGAGCCATGAGTCATGAAAAAGGGTAAAAGTCTGTTGTGTCAGTCCAAACAGAACTTGGGAAGGCATAGCAACAGTATCTAAATGTATAAGGATGAAAGAAGCAAACGGAACTTTGGAGGGGAACAGAGGCCAGGGAGGGCATTAGCAAATGGATGCAAACCGGATTTAGAAAGGGGCATGTCTGTGCTCATGACCTCAGTCAGGGTCAGGGAGGTACAGTACAACATGTGGGTGTTAGTTCTACATGTACATACAGGTGTGATGATCTAAACTAGCAAAGATACATCCAGCAAGCGCAAGAGAAACACAAGTGGTGAGATTATAATTAGCTTTGCAGGCTTGTCAGCAAAGGAGTGACAAGAGTCATGCAGTGCGTGTACGTGCACATGTGACATGATTAGAGGTAAAAATAGATGTAGATGTAGTAGTCAGCTACAGTTCAGTACTAGCAAGGCCGGGATACTACACCCTCCCTTCCTACAGATAATCACGCCCTCGTGATTTTTCAAAAGTATTAAGTTTTTATTAAAGCAGGAGTACGAATGATCATTATGGTGAGACAGCATGGCTTGGTAGACGGATAATAAAGTAGGGACCCTGTGTGTATAATGTGTGTAAACCTGTCTCTCTGTGGAGCGGGAAAAATTTCGGACGGTAAAAAAAGGATGTGTAAAATCGCGTCACTGTGGACGGTAACAGTTCTTCATTCGCGTCTCTCTGGGACGGTACAACGGGAAAAGTAGACTCGCACATCATGTGGCGGTATATCATTGTTACATGGACTGGTTATTTGAGTGCGTGCTTGCAGGGTATACAGTATTTTGGGTCTGAATCTGATTGCTTGGTCGTTACGGGGTGGACATGATCGGGATGGGTGATGAAAAGCTAGGAAACTTTGTGGTCAGAAACTTGAGAAAGCGGTTGTAGGGGAGTTTCAGTGGGACGGAATGTTAAGCGATCTAGAACTGGGTACTGCATGTATCTGGACGGACATGAAGGTATATGGAGGGTTGTGAGTCCTAGGCTGTTGGTCGAATGGTGGGATTGTCTGTGGGATGGAGTGGCTGAAGGAACGTGGAGGGCCTTGTGTATCGCGTGTAGTGTAGCAAACACACTAAATGTGAGAGATGTTAGCAGGGGAACAACTTTGGCAGCAGAACGAGTTAGTGAGAGGAATATGGCAGCGAGGAGCATCAGGACAGAATGGAAACTACTGCTGGATGGGGGAGCTTGCATAATACGCGGCGTAGCTTGCACGATAGGGGTGGCATGTGTACTAGTAACAGTTGCATTTGACCGGGTTGATGATTGAGTAGGGATAGAGGAAGAATGGTGACATACCTGGGTTGAAGGGAAGATGTGCCGTGTATCGCGACGACGATAGCAATACGCTATGGCATGGCCAATCTGCTTGCAAAATCGGCAATATGGGCGAAGACGAAAGGGCCGACGTCGCTTGGGTCGTACATATACCGGTGGCTGTAGTCCAGGGACATACCGGGCATGGGAACTCGCTGAAGAATGATGGTGATCCATTTTGCCGAAATGCGTACGTGACGGCGTCGATCTGCTGTATGGATGGACTGACGAACCGGGATTCTGCATCGTTCTCAGGTCCTCATGGGTTTAGAAACGCGGTGGGGGCCAATTAACGGTGCTTTCCGCTCATCGTTCGAGGCTGCCATCAATGTAAAAGGTACTAACAACGAGACTAACGACAACGATTGACTAAGGATGGTAACAACATAACAAGACTGAAGTTGCGTAAACAGATCTACAGGGACGAATTCACGCACCGCTGCCACCAGTGTAATAGGTAGGTTCGAATCTTACAAAGGAACGTCGTTAACTTTAACCACCGCTGCCGCCAGTGTAATACAGATACTAGGTGGGTTCGAATCTAGCAATTATAAAATTGAACCACCGCTGCCACCAGTGTAATAGGTCGCCGAGTGGTATCAGGAGGCACACACAAGAAGACTGACTAATATTATGTTATTCGGCTCAATCTGCCTGAAGTTATGTATACAACTGCTCCGGCTCAATCTGCCTGGAGGGACTCGGAAAGGAATACAACTGCTCCGGCTCAATCTGCCAGGAGGGACTCTGTTCTGTTCTGTTATGTTCTGCTCTGCTCTGAAGAAATGAGTAAAGCATGGCAGCTTTTATAGGGCGAAAAGGAAGGAGATCATCATAGAGTCTGCATGAGCCATGAGTCATGAAAAAGGGTAAAAGTCTGTTGTGTCAGTCCAAACAGAACTTGGGAAGGCATAGCAACAGTATCTAAATGTATAAGGATGAAAGAAGCAAACGGAACTTTGGAGGGGAACAGAGGCCAGGGAGGGCATTAGCAAATGGATGCAAACCGGATTTAGAAAGGGGCATGTCTGTGCTCATGACCTCAGTCAGGGTCAGGGAGGTACAGTACAACATGTGGGTGTTAGTTCTACATGTACATACAGGTGTGATGATCTAAACTAGCAAAGATACATCCAGCAAGCGCAAGAGAAACACAAGTGGTGAGATTATAATTAGCTTTGCAGGCTTGTCAGCAAAGGAGTGACAAGAGTCATGCAGTGCGTGTACGTGCACATGTGACATGATTAGAGGTAAAAATAGATGTAGATGTAGTAGTCAGCTACAGTTCAGTACTAGCAAGGCCGGGATACTACAGTAGTGTTGGTAGTGTTTGATTGTTGGTAGTGTTGGACACAAACTACGGATAACGTCATGTATCATGTTGGTCCTTTCTTTTACATGACATTGTACATGTACTTCGAATTAACGTACACACAACTACATCGTAAGTACTAGAGTAGGTTAAAAAAGAATGGCACACTTTCGCTGGTGTGGAGATCCATACTACTGCATTCTCAGTAGTGTGCCACGGTCAAGTATTGTACGGTACAGCTGTTGCTGTAGCTATGCCCATCCTGCACCAGTGAAGTCTACCCATCTACGTGACAAAGTCATGTCCCAACTGATACATACTAACCTAGTACTGCTACTCAGTACTCCACAAGAAAGACTGAGGCCGCCGTCGGGCTTAGACACCTGCCGATATGTAGGTCAGTGATCGTATCCAACTGGTAGCACTATCACTAATGGCCAATGGTGTTCAAGTAGGACAACTGACAACTCCAACCAGCACCTTCAGCATGTCAACGGGATCATCATTGACAGAATGGCGCAATCACACTGACAGTGTGGGCAGTGCTCTTACAAGCACTGATGACTTGATGTGTAAGAAAATTAAGTAAGTAACACATTAGTACTAAGTTGGCACATCAGCATTGGCCATTGCCAACGCCAATGGAGTAGAAACTGAGCAGTTAGTGCAATGTACATGTACTAGCGTGTCGCAATACACATACAGCAGTACAGCTGGATCACAACACACAACACGTCCTGGCAGTGGCAGGTTCCACTTCGTGCACCGGTATACAAACAATAAGAGGACGGAACAAAGTGTTTTAACTTAACTCTGAGTTTCACGCACTATTATACTAAGCGATCATCAGAAAACAGTAAGTAGTGTTGTACCGGTATACATGTACATGTACATTGTATTACCTTTGCCTATGCCACTGCCACTGGGCACTGTGATAGCATATTCATAAAGTGAGCGATACACCATGATGTGCAAGGGATTCGGTAAATTATGACTCCCTGCTATGGACCGTGTACCTGATGTACGATGCATCGATGAGCGGTTTGCATGCAAGACGACCAACGCCACGGACCATGGCATGTGTCGTCAGTTGCTTCAGGCTAGGTTAGGACAGGACTCCAGGAGAACCGGTGGTTGGCCATCGCCAGATCACGCACCACGTGAGTCGGACGTCGACGGCATGGCAATGGGAGGATGCCTGGATGGTGCTCTGAGTAGCGCCATTGTCACGTACTTGTCGTTAGTCTTCAGACTGCGCTCTTCCCTCGGGCCTCGTGATCGTATGCAAGCACTTCTGTGGTTCAGGGGCTAGGGAAGTATTAGTAGTAGTAGTAGTAGTAGTACAAGAGCCAACATACAATCATGTGCATGTCTATGCGGAATGTGCGGAGTCGCTGGCACAGTAGCTGAGCGTGGCGCAGGAAGATGTCACTATACGATGTCAGGATTCTGAACACGACATGTATAATTATGTACATGCGGTTGAAATCTTGACAACTAACCAGCCTAAAGAATTAGGGACTATTATGTGGTATAACAAGAACCGATTGTACATAGTCATTATACCATGCATACCGGTATGCCATGATTCCATCCACATAACTACTTCTATACCTGAGCAACATGCGCTTGGAAAAGCAAGCCCACCATGAAGCCTTTTAAGGTATGCAGTCGGTCTTGAAACAGAGCAAAGCAAGATGGAAGATCAACGTGGCTTGGGAAGTTGGGTTGAGGAACAGATAATAATTGACGGTGCTTCCCATTCCAGCAGCAGCCCTCCGCTCAAATAACAACGCCCAAGCCTAGTGAGTAGTGTTCTCATTTCAAATACTACTTACTAGTATTTCACTAGTACTTCAGCACATCTAACCATCACCCTTTCTATCTGCACACTACACACTGCAGCCCCGAAGGGGCCTGCGCCAGCGGGACCGATGGCCTGGAGGGTGTTAGGCAAAGCATTTGAATGCACACTGTTGTTTCGCACTTGCAGGATGATAGAGATGCTTGTGGCACCAGACATGGGGCATGGCATTGGAGTCCGAAATGCAACAGTCAGTGCCGGTTGGTCGTCTGCTAGCTGGCCCGACTGATGAGTGATGTCGAGGCATCTGCATCAAATCGACTTCGGTTTGTGATGAGTTTAGCTACGTGATGTTCCTCTGTTGTGTTATCAGCTTGGACCAAATCATTCGCAAACTGACACCAAGCCACAGAACAGGCGATGGAGTGCTCACGTTTAATCGGGGCGGCAAGGCGTTGCAGCTGTTTTGTCGGCAGACCCACCTCGTGGACCATCATCGGCAGACCGTCATCAAGGGAAAAACGAGACGTGTGCGTGATACATCCATCACTGGCCGTGGGCACATCACAGTCGCTCTTGTTTCTTCGTGTATGGATTGGTGACAGGGGAAGACTTTTGTTGGATGAGAGGTGAGGGAAGAAATGTTGGGCATGTTCGAACATCCTCTTAGTATTAGTCTATCGCAGTTCTCACGCTAGTGGCAGAACCATGCGCAGTGTTTCCGGACCCTAACTACACCACCGATTACTCATAGTAGCCACTACTGCCCACAGTGCTCAGCCTGCGACCAGCCGTAAAACCCAGCCCTACCAGAGGCGCATCCCAATTCAAGCGGATCTTGAAGATGAACGAGATTCATGGCTTACTTATCAGTATAGATCTCATTCCTAAGGACCCAAGGACCCAAGGACCCAAGGAGAAACTCTAGGCAATCTACCAATAGAGGGTTGTTTCGCTTCTAGAGTCACCAAAATGCCTACGTACCGGAATCCGTTCGCAGTAATCATTGGTCTCTGTTGTTTTCAACTCCTTGAAGTAGCCTCATGCACTGCTATTTTACGCTCATCCTGATGATCTGTGCTTTTTCTTCCCTTCACACCCTCGTCATGTTATTGGGCAGGATTATCTGTTTGAGTGACGATGTACGTGTGCACCGTAAACTTACTCCCCAAGCTCAGGACCATTGCGCTTTGCGGCTTGCCTTCTCAGTCGATTCACGATATAGAACACAGTAAAATACCCAAACAGCACAATGCTAAGCCTCTACACAACTCCTGATGGATCTGGTATGGAGAGTCTGGCCTCATGGCGGGATGAGAAGGCAGAAATGTTAGTAAATCGGGCGAGGCCACACGTGTACGGTCATATACCTGCACGATCAAGCTGTGATGTGTGGTATTTCTCCGCTCTGAGCAAGAGTAAAAATAGTATTCTTGGTCTAAGCAAACTGTCGGCCGGCCAGGCGTGTTCAGGGTATGGCGTGTCGACATGGCCATACATGTATGGCTGTACATCATCAGATCAGTGTACGTGCAGAACAGCTGTACATCATCACGACATCAGTGTACGTGCAGAACAGCTGGCCACCAGCCACCATGTACCAGGCAGTGACCACGTAGACTACCATGACCACTTTTTGCACAAACTCCCATGCCCTTCCAGTTGCCTACAAGTACAATGTAGCCCTTACGTGGAAAACCTCTACAGCAGTAGTGCACTAATATGGGAAATACGAACATCACCCGACCAACAAACCACACGGGTCTTACTTACTGCACCTGCCGTGCTAGTAATTGGGCCCATAATGGCTATAGATTGCGACACTGACAGGCTCGCACTGGTAGCCCCCTCGGCCATAAAGTAACACATATGACCATTAACGTCTGATAGGTCCACAGGTCAGGAGGAAGGCGTGAGAGTGAGAGGACTCATCTTCTAGACGAGAGCGTCAATCAACTCCTAGACAACGAGCAGCCAACGCCGTGGACCAGTGGCAGTGTTACAATGGGAACACCCTGGTGATTTGGCGAAAGGAGAGAGCGCGCATACGCTAAGTTAGCTTGTCAATGGGAATAGAGTGAAAACTTGAAGCAAGCAACCACAAAATGAAGTTTGATTCAGATCAGGTGTTGATGTACGATTTACGCTAGACTTCTACACCATGATATACTCAAGTCTGTGTACATCATGATATAATAATTGTTCATGATACTAGATGGGATCGAATACCAGAAACCGCCAAGAGTGAGATATCGTGAAGTGCAGGAGCCACTCCTGACAGCTGACCTACAATTGTTGGGACAATGTCTTCAGAATTCGCATTGCCGATACTAGCAATGGTGATAGTGTGCAGGCATGAACATAATAGTAATACTATCTAGATGTGCATATGTCACTCTTGCGTCATTGCATTCACGATCACGGCAGCTGTGAGGTGAATGTCAATAAACTGTAACAATCGCCACCCCTCCTCTAGCTCTTCCCACCGAGCACAGATGTCAATGGTGGCAATTTCAATTGTTCTTGACATTCTCCTCTGTCCCGTTCACTTGAATACCCAGCACGACTATCACCAGCAGGAGAGAGGTAAAGACCCCGTGGGGAATGAGCAATATGATCGACACGCGAGTGTTACGTACCCACGTGTTCCTAGAATCCGCGTGCAGGCTGTCCAACCATACTGCTTTGAGCAGGACAGTCCTGCTTTGGACCAAAACATTTGTGTACAATTTACATGGGAGACAATTGCCTTTGTATACATTTTATACAGGTGTCCTGCTTTGGAACGTGGCAAGGATGGACCGACTGCGTGTGTGTGTGTGTGTGTGTGTGTGTGTGTGTGTGTGTGTGTGTGTGTGTGTGCGTTCGTATGTGTGTGCGCATGTGTGGTACTGGTAGTGTAAAAATCCACTTCAAACATCGATGTGGTATGACCCAGGCCACACACTGGAGACGGTCGACTCATCGCCATTGCAAGCTGTCGAGCGGTGTAGTTACAGCACAAGTTGCTCTGGCGTCTGCTGTAGCATTGTTATCACCGTCTCCCATGATGGGTGTATATAGTCAAAGGTTCTAAGGGGAGTGCGTGCGTGCGTATGCGTGTGGTGGAATATACTAGTAGTGGTTGAAGACCCCACGTGCAGCCAATGACCGGTTTAGAGGGGTGGCTGCCGTCCTGAGTTGGTACAGAACAGTGTGCATGCTATTGTATCTTTGTCCATGAAGCGGCTACTTAGGTCGATATGGCAGATATGCATACACCATAACAGTCCATGCATGCTTGCAGAGACTCAGGCACATGCCTTTCCAGGAATACTGATGTGTTGAAGCAGCTGAATGCTGAGTGAACTGCAATGCAACATTCTAGGCTCGAAGCCTGGTCTGGGTTTCTTCATTTGAAGGTGATGCCAGCTACTCAGGGTGCACTAACGTTAATATAGCATGGCCGTATCATGGGCTTCTCGAACATTTCATGAACCCCATCCAGAGGGAGCGTTGTAACGTTATTAAGAGTGGATACATTGTACAAATGCATACACAGTACTGGTATTCACCAGTCAGGTCCCTGGCATTGGCCGCACGATTTCTTGTCTTTAGCCTCGTTGATGAAGCTGCGGTTTGTATGGTATCACAGGTGTTGAGTTCGTGTCATCCCATCGAGTAACAATGTTACATCATCAGCACCTGAGCGGGTAAGGGTAGATACGTGTCCTGGTCACGTAACAACTTTAAATATGCTGGGCGCTAAGCCTCTGCGGCTATTACTGAGTATACCGTATATCAGTACATACATACAGCTGTCGTGCAATACACTGGTGCCGTTCATTGCACTGAAGGCGGCGGGATGCCACTGGACATATTCGAGCACTGGACATATTCGAGCCGAGCCGAGCGATGCAATGCCATGGCATGTGGCAGCGGACTCAGAGAGTCAGAGCGACGACGGGATGATCCAAGTGGTAAATCCGGTTTGTGCTCACAGCTCAGTGTGGTCTTCATGTTCCTTGAGCAGTGAGCAGTGCAGTGCCACATACACTGCACTACAAAAACGACAACTAGATCAAACCTAGACATCACCAACCTTGAGCGGACTTACTTCCACACCGAGGCCGGGCTCTAACCTAATGACTTACAACTGCAAGGCGATTCAGTGAAAAGCTATGTTTGCGGCTAATTACCCAAGCGAAATGGGTTACCGTTGAAATCGGCAACTAAAACTTCTCAGGAAATTGGACTGGTATGCAGCACGATTACATACACGAGTTCGTGGTAGACGCAATACTGACATCAAATACTGGTGATGCTGCTTTTTGATGTTCAACTAAAGCAGGCCGCGGGGAAAATGACAATTCGATCGCTTCCAAGCCCCAGGCCCTTATAGTTATGTATGCGACAGTATCATGCCTCGTGTTCGTGTTTGTATTCGAACGCAAAGTAATGACATTAGGATTTCCTTCTTCTGTTGTGCCCCGAAGGTTCGTGCCATGCCGTCGGGCGATTGCGAACATTTCACACGCTCGCTGCTTCATGCTGCAGGTCATGTTAGCATGGTTAGAGCACTGACAGCATATCAGTTTTTGGTTTGATTTCCACCCATGCACCTAAGGAACAAAGCACCCACAGCTTATCTCCCTCTGTTGTCATGTGTGACGCCATGAAACGGCTAGCGGCTTACACGCAGATGCATATGGTCATCAAGATGGAGAAATGACCGTGGGAAGCTGAAGCTAACACACGTGTTGAGAAGAACTCTGGCATGCAAGACATGTAAGGGTACCTTAGTCTTGGAAGTGATAGCGCCGAAGCATTTCCAAGAACTCCGAGCAAGGTTCACGAGCAGTATTGCAAAGGCATCTCGGCGGACTTCGTTGACGATCATGAACCTGCCGCTGTATGCACTCGTGCCAGGTATCAGGTTCTGGCGGTACCCTGAAATCCGTGCAGCGTGTAGACATCTAATTTAGTCTGGGAGTTCTTCTCTCTACCTCCATTGTGGGAGTGAAATCATGCACAGCCACTGGCAGCAAATGTGGACCATTCGTCGTCGGAGCCACATGTAAATGGTCTTCAATGATACACTATGTTGCCAGCACAATGTTAACTGCTCTCAATATGATCACGGACACACCATCGTCACGTGAAGCTTCCCTTTACTACATCGTTCAGCTACTACCGGTACTATCATTCATCATGATGTGACTTTATCACACGCGGAAGCCACCTGCAGCGGACTATTGGAGGCCGGCCAGTACGGTCTGTCATTGTTCCACCAAAACCACTAACGACGTGATCGTGACTGAACACATGTCGTGCTTTGCTGAGCTGCTGGAGTCGCGAGTATCCGTCACGTGGCGACGTTCCAAGCAGTAGACGCATTGGCCATTCCCCCGTTCGATAACACTGGCGTGTTCTTGTCAAGGATTAGACAAAGTCTAACATAGGTCTATTGGTGAACGCATATCGTACCACTGTAAACCGTCAGGTGCTTTGCATTAGCCTCCTAACGCTGGTCTGGCTCATCTTGTCTGACACGAAAATGACGGTTATCCATGCATATCGCACCTGTTATAGGATTTCTCCTTTCGTCGGAGCAGTTCTTGTTCAGTACTGTGCGGTGTGCAAGGGTGCCTACAAGCTCGTTCCCTGCTCAGATTGCTGCATTCATCCCCTGCTGATGTTTGCAGTATTGACGTTGTGGTACCGTTGGGGGAGCTAGCCTAGACAGAACGCCCATGTCGGACTGATAGACGCCGGCCAATCCTACCACCGCAGTACAGAACACATTGAAAGCCGTCATTCCCGTCTGCCTCACCACCTGGCTTACCATATGCTACTCGCCCCTGTCTGACGTGAAACGACATCGTCCCTCGATCGTTACCCACACTCTTCCCCCGATCTCCCTGCCTCGGCCAGCTGCGGGGGCGACTGACGAAGACCAAGGACTAAGTTCAAATTTCCAAGAGCCTTCTCTCAACCATGCCAGTCCATACCGGCACATGGATGCTCATTCTTCTTGTTCTCGTCTGTTCTGTTCCTGCATCGGCCAAGCCACACTCACGAAGCCGGCAGGGTAGCAAAAGGAGCGTGGATCGTCAAGATGGTAAGCGACCTCCTGGAAGGCTTTCTTCTCCACCGCGGCTACTTCACTGTTGTACAATCTTTACAGTGACCGTACCTTTAAATTCTATCTTGTTACTTGGAGAATAGCACCTTGCGTATACTAGACGTATGATCAGACGAATATTGCTTGGAAATTACTAGTATGGTTGACCGGCTGTGCACATGTGTGTTCGTTGAGATTACATCTGCTTTATGCTAACCTGCCTCTTCATCTTCTCTCTCTGTCTCTGTCTCTGTCTCTCTCTCTCTCTCTCTCTCTCTCTCTCTCTCTCTCTCTCTCTCTCTCTCTCTCTCTCTCTCTCTCTCTCTCTCTCTCTCTCTCTCTCTCTCTCTCTCTCTCTCTCTCTCTCTCTCTCTCTCTCTCTCTCTCTCTCTCTCTCTCTCTCTCTCTCTCTCTCTCTCTCTCTCTCTCTCTCTCTGTCTCTCTCTCTCTCTCTCTCTGTCTCTCTGTCTCTGTCTCTCTCTCTCTCTGTCTCTCTCTCTCTCTGTCTCTCTCTCTCTCTCTCTCTCTCTCTCTCTCTCTCTCTCTCTCTCTCTCTCTCTCTCTCTCTCTCTCTCTCTCTCTCTCTCTCTCTTTGTCTGTGTCTTTGTCTGTGTCTAGATGATCACATGATCAGCGAAAGAGGCTTAAACGTGACGTGTGCTAGTATAACATTGTCCCTGCCATTGAACGAGACACGTGACGCCAATGCCTGGGTGGACTTACGGCTGCTCAAGGACGCAGATCCAGGAGCACAAGGAGAGTCCTTCTGGAGAGTACAGGCTCAAATTGGCCCCAATCATCACCACCGCCAGCTGAGCAATGATGAGCCTGTCTACCAAGCGTTCTTCGGAGCTCTCAGTCAACAAGAGAAGTTTACAGCCAACATTTCGCTTCGCACTGCTTCTCTGCCTCACTGCCACCATGGCAGTAACAGCACAGAGCATCTTACCATTCGAATTACGTGTGAGAACTGCACCAGCAAGGAGCTCACTTCCATCCACGACTCCTTCAGCGCTTGCAAGGCAGCAAGGCGTATTCCCTATGCGTGTGATGAGTCGCACCCGCTGTACACTAAGGAGCTGTGTGATGAGAAGCAGCGAAACTGGCTGCAGAGCGACACAGCATTTCAGCTATTCCCGCGCAATTCTCCCGTCTTCAGGTTTGACGGCTGGACCATCTGCGAGTTGTGCAGTTCCAGACCATTGCTGAACCTAACGTCAGATCAATGCATTGCCAATACCCCAGTTCATGTCAAAACACCCACGACCACGGCCTTAGCGGAGAATGACGTCCCAACGGACAGCCCCGCCGTGCCGCGTCCAGAGGAGCTATTCACCCCGCAACTGCTGAGCGGATATGTGCGGTCCCGGATACCCATGGCGGAGTGCAGGTGTCGGCTGGTCAATGTCTCTGTGCCGGTGGACCCCGACCGGCCGACAACACTATTCTACTCACGAACGCTGGGTCGACAATTCTCGCATTTCAACGTGAGTTTCTGCATTGATTCCAGATTCACACATCATAGAAATGGCTCGTTCTCCTTTAGACCTGGTTGGGAAAATCGAGATGATCTTCAGGGATGCTGCAGATTGCCTGCAGGTGATGAATCGCTCAGATATACTTTTCAAGAGTCTTCTCCTAGCAATAGAATCAAGCAATACATCCTGTTCTCCGTGCCGTCCGCTACGTGCAACGAAGCAGTACAAGATATACCATATCCGACCCATCCCCCGTTCACCGACCCTGGACTACTAGCACACTCAGCCAAGACCAGTGCCAGTAGTACCAGTGGACCAGGCCAGTGAGCATGGCCGTGGCGGAGCGGTGTACCTCCTACTCTACTGGACACACCACGTATGTCTATGAAGGCTCGGGTCACTGTATGGCAGTATGTGTCCAGTGTGTACAGTGTGTGAAGTGTATGCTAGTCACGTGGCTATCACTAGACGAGACACTTGGTGGCCTGGCACCGGGTTGTGGTCATCCTTACACCACACGTACTAATACTAATACTGACGCACATACTGTGACATAGTCCTCACAGTCTGTTGTGACGTGTTTGCGTATCCACTGTGGAATGTTTGAGCTACTCAAAGGCTGCACTGCGAACTCAAATATGCAGTATAAATGCCAGCAAGCGGAAGTGATACTTACATGTAGAAGTTAGATGACTGCTAGACAGAATCCGGACGGTATTAGTGTTGATACTGTGATAGTAGCAATTGTGATCACAATGCCACGGTGTATTAGTCTAGCTCATGCAGCTCTATTATTGTCAGTGATCATTGCTCCTAGAACCCGCTGCTAGTACTGAAGTAGGAGTGTGAAGATCAGAGCATACTTGAGTGAATTATTTCCGTTTAGAAATGAGCTCATACCAGTCATTATGATTCGTTGACATTAGCAACCAGTAGTACCAGTAGTACCAGGATACCAATCATGCCATACTCGCTGATCTACAGGCACCCACCACCAGCAGCAGGTACATTGCCTTAGCTTTCAATCGCTCATAGCTTGCAATGCCTACATTGCATGTAGCCAACGTATTGATTTTTGACGCTGATTTTTCTCACGCACCACACGAACACATGCACACGCCTGTGCGCCTCTCTTCTCTCTCCTCTCTCTCTCTCTCTCTCTCTCTCTCTCTCTCTCTCTCTCTCTCTCTCTCTCTCTCTCTCTCTCTCTCTCTCTCTCTCTCTCTCTCTCCGAATCTCTTCGAATCTCTTCCTTAAGTTACATACCGGTAGGCTATAAGCATGATTGACGTTTTGTTCATTCGTGAAAAGACTTGAGATTGATGAGGTTCTATTCTATTCATTAGTTTGAGGGCTCATTACGAGTCATTAGGCATTATCGTGGCGAGGCAATTCATTGAGTGCCAAAATCTCAATTTTCGCACTCCAAACTCTGCATGTACATGACATGTATGTACAGGTTGATATAGAGAAGGGAAACAAAGCGTTGTTGCTGCCACCATGGTTACTCCCGTCACGCTTAGAGATCATCAGACAGCAGTGACGCCAGTGATTTTAAAAGTCCACGATTATCATGATTATGTTGGATGTGTACTCTGTGTCCATGTGCATGTTACGGACTTACGGTATGTGCTTCGAAGTAGGACTCATTTCAGAGAAACAATAGATCAGCCGTAGTTACGATAATGTGCATTCCCTTTTCCGTGCACTGGAATGATGTAGGATACATGCAACAGGCTATACCGGCAGGCCCGGCACTGTGTAAGGTGTACGAGTTTGCTGTCGCTGCACTTCTGCTATTTCTGCTCTTTTTTTGGTGGTTTTGCACAAGAACTCTCCAATTTTAAGTTGCGATATCAGCAACTTTTGAGCGTTTTCTGAAAAATTAATATGGATTCGATTTCAGCAACTTGCACTTGTTTTGTCACGGTTGTGAAAAGCATAAGTTGCGAAAAATTATGGCATCTTTGGGAAAGGGCCAAATGCATGGAGCATCCCAGCCGGCTGGAGACCGGGTGCCCTAGTCTACCAACATCTGGTTTTTATGCCGACACTGTTCTCCAACCAAAGCCTTGAACGCCTATTACTTTTACTAGTTTTAGCCCGGTAAACGACGTTCCGTTAGTACACCATGGTCTACACGGTGATTGGCGATTCGGGTCACCATGGTCACCTGAGCTCCGGAAAACCATCACCTACACCCGTGATGTGAAATCGGTCTCATCGCCAATACCCAGCGTGCAATTCGCAGACGACATTGCCCTGTATGATTCAAAAGCTTGCGTTGGGAAAGTCTCCAAGTCCATCTCTTCAGCTGTCACGCGGCCTAATTTTAAATGCCTCCAAAAGCCAGGTAATGACTATCTCACCGCAACATGCCGGGCCTGAGGTCTCTATCGTGTGCTGCGATACCTCTCTACCGATAGTGAAGTCTGCGCGGTATCTTGGTGTCTTTCTTGACAACCGCCTGACCAAAGCTGCGAGGAAGATTGGCGCCTTGTGGCGAGCCCGTCGATGCCTCTCCCGCAGCTCGCGCAAGATATAAGGCTATTGTCATGCCGGATATGATATATGGTGCCTGCTGCTTCTCTGCAGCCCTCCGCGTGACCCAACTTCAGCGTCTGCAAGCCATGCAAAACCGGGCGATCCGATGCATTGATGGCAGCCCGCCATGTTCCGCGATGCAGCCCCTCCTGGCTGCCAACTCGATTTACCGCGTCACTGAACTTTTTAAACAAAAGCTCCTGATCTTCATCTGGCGGTGTCTAAATGACTCCGCTGGCCTTGCTCTAGCCCAGCTTCTCAAACCAGCAGCATGCAGCGGCAGAAGTACGCGCCATCAGCATGCCAATGGTCCGTCAGTGCTCAGCCAGCTCGCAGTCGGTGTGGCCAAACGAGATTCGCCACCGCAGGAGCATTGCTGTGGAACAGTTTGCCTAGAGAGATGCGCACCGTATCTAGATTGCATGCTAGCCTGCCTTCCTTATGTATGCCTGGAATAGGTTGTGTTTCGTCAGGTTTTGACATGTTCCTTTTCTTCTCAGTATTCTCGCTCGCATAGTACTCCACTTCTATGATAATATTGCCTATGCTGTTGCTCATTAGGATTTTGGCAAATTCTATCCTTCGCTTTCATATAACTGGGCCAGGAACCCGTTTGAACTTGCGAAGTAAAAATAAAATCAATCAATCAATCATCACCGGCGCCTAGCTTAGCCCTGTGGCCGGCCAAGTGCCATGACAACAGTATCGATAGTGTCGTGACCTGTGCCTGATGTAGAACTAATTCTGTCCTTCTCCTTGTCGCCCCACGGATCGGACCCCAGTATAATTATTTTCTACCATCTACTCTCACTGCTCTCACTGTCTCAGCCTTCATTTTCATTACAATTTAAAAAATGTTACAATCAACTGAGCCCAAGCCAAGGCCAAGGCGAATGTGACAAACAACACACTTCCGCGGTTCTTGACACTTGACAGCTCCGTGGCAAGCACGCGCGCGGGAGAAGAAACTACCTTACCCGTATGAAGGTGTGAACTTACTTAGCACAAGACACGCCACAGTTCATCCAAATCACCTGATATTTACATGCAGCCACTGCCCCATACTCGAAGCTATTTTGTTCAAAGTGTGATTCAGTTGCTCCTGTTTTTCGTCTTCGAAGTAAGTTTATGTAGTCTCCAAGGAAGAGAATTTGTTTCAGTGGCAGAGGGCACTCATGACAGACCTACAGAAGTTGAAGGCCGCCAGCATTCTCCGTTATTTCTACACCGGCGGGTCTTGTGACTGATTTCGGGCCTCGGCGTCTCTGCTGGCTTTCCAAACCTTCAGCGACATTGTAGCGGCGTGTGCTTTACCGTGAAAATGCCGGCCAGTCTCGGGCTGCATCCAGATTATTGTACCGGCTTCCTTCACTGCCACAACGAGCAAGCTTGTGGTTGGTCGCTTTACGGCGTGCACATTTGCGCTTCTCCTCAAGGCGCCCGGAAGTCGTGCAGCCGTTCGTCGGCCGAACATCTTCGGTGACGGAATGGTGTTTCAGGTCAGTTGCAATATAGATGAGTGAGCATCTTGTTCATTTGTGTCGTCCCCTTTGTATTGTGCTTTCGGGTAATACATTTCAATGGCCGTTTGTCTAAAAAAAATCCTTTATGAAATAATTATGACGTTTTCTGTTGGAAACTGCAAGTTCGTTACTACGGAGGATTAGCAAGACGAAATTCACGTTCGCGTTCGCTCTCCAAGGAAAGTCGAACTCAGTGACGGAATTCGCGTTATGAGAAGGATTAGCAAACAGAATTCGCACATGCATGATTTTGACACGTCGTCCATTGTGTACAGACAGTACAGCGTAGTAAATGTATGACTGTCCTGACACGAATCCGCGATTCGTGTTCCGACTACTTTTCCGAACGAAAAATGCGAAAGTTCGCAATCCAGTTCGCGAACTGAAAAATGTTTGCGAACGCGAACGCGAATTTCGTCTTGCTAATCCTCCGTACTATAGACGAAAAAGTTCGTTACTAGTAGTTCTCTGCAGCGTATGACACCATGATAGACCCGGTGAGAAAGGATATTCTCTCGGGACATACTCACATGTATTTGTCTGTAGTTTGGCAACTTGAAACGGTACGAAAAGTGCAAACCGCGAGACCCCCTTTTAAAGTGCAGGAAATGCATCTGACTCTGCAGATGAAAGGCCAACCGAGCTCCTCTTCTGAGCGAGTGGGTATCGGTATAATTATATTGACAATCTTACTTTTGAAAGGATTGGGATAGCTTCAAATTCAATGTAAACTGTCGGGGAAATGAGCTACCTGGAAAAAAAAGAAGAGCAAACACGCTTTTAATGGGAAGAGAATAGGTTGATACTGTAGATATATGGATGTCGGGACTAGCAGAAAATCATAGTTCTCGTTCAAGATTCGTCAAAAATCACACGTCCCACAACAGAGAATGCACTTACAATCGTCGCTGAATTGGACAGCTGAGACAGGATGGAGTGAGTAAGAAAAAAGGGGAAAAAGCAGCCCAGCTTGATGGGAGAATAAGTTTTGGATTTAGTTGGTCAAAGAACTTTGATGTTCCATTGAAGCCTTGTCCTCCTTTCACTTCACTTCCCATCCGCAACACCGTGATGAGCAGTCCTTGGCTATACCACATACAGCGATTGTTTGCAATGTTTCACCCAGGAGGGCATCATCAGGGATGTAGTTGGTCTACTTCAACTTGAAGAAGATACTTGTTCAGTTCGAAAGGGGAAATGCCTGTGTGTTTGCCATGGAAGTAGGTTTGCGGTATACATGGCATTGCAGCGATTGTATTGTAGCACTACCGATGCTTCCACCGTGTGCGAATGGTGTGTGTGTTTTGAATGCGCAAAACTAGTAAAAGTCCAAATTTTTAGGGTCACAAAGGCTGAACACTGAGCTAGGAAGAGAACACGGGAAATGCTTCTTATCGTAGGGCCGGGTGGAGCAGAACTTAATTTTACTTAGCATTTGGGCCAGTCTGGCAGTGAGGCAGGCAGAACAGCCAATGACCACAATGTTTTCCTAACAGTAACCCGCCTCCACAAAACAGTGCTCGGAATTTCCGGTATAGTGCTCGAGCGTCCAAAATTTAGTGCGCATTTAGTGCTAAAAGGTGTTTTATTGAACGCACAAGCAATGATGATATGAATGCAAGGAGAGCAAAGAATTCAAGAAATGAACAAAAGTTAAACAGCAAAATTAAAGGATATAAATGTGAATGGCAACAGCAATGTTTATGAAAAAGGGGAAAGAAAAGAAGAAGAAAAAACCTCCAAACCACACTCCTTGAACACTGCCAGAAAAGGAAACAATAGAATTAAGATTTAAAAAGAGGACCAAAGTTTACAAGTTATCCGTTTTGTCCAACACTAACGGTTATATTATAAGCAGAATACTGTCGAGTCAAAAATGTGTAACAATTACTTGTAGCACAAAACTAACTTGTAACTTGATAACTTGTAAAAAAAACGGAACAAAAAAATTTTCTTTTTGAAAAAGCAATACAAAATGCAAACCCAGAAAACCGGAAAATGTAACTCAGCTCACACACATGTACCTGGTACATTGTACATGTGTGTGCAATAAGCTGGACCGCAAGTCACACAATCATCATGCCGCCTGTGTTTGGACCACAAGCATGGCAGAGGGGATACACTCATGTATTCATGTACATGTACATTGTACATGTCTGTACATACATGTAAGTCGCTTCACTGTACACAAATGCAATGCACGTACACTGTTTTTTTGGATGGCTTTTTTATTTTTTTCGCCCTCCCTCATTGATTTCATCGAATAAGGTGACGCGAAACATGGAAAAAAAACGGCGTGGCCTTATACAAAAAAGAAAAAACCTTCAGGACGCCAGGAAACAAACTTTTGATAACATTTTCACCATAATACAAAATTGATAAAAAGAAAAAAAACTATGCCCTTGAGAGCATACGGCAATCGTTTACAAAGCTTGCCGAGCGCTTAGAGCAATACGGGGACCTAGAACCACGTAAACAAGTGATACACCCAGAATGACGAACGGCATCGCAAATGATTGACGACAACAGAATACACCAAATCAATTAACATTCTTCTCCACAATAAGGCCAACCAATGACTTCAGGAACATTGAACACTCCTTGCCTATCATGCCGTTGGTCGCAAAAACCAGAGGAGTGAATGTGCCTCGGTCAATCTGATTGACTCGCTCTGCATAGTGCCGTTTCTTTTCCCGCTCATTGCGCTCCAATTGGCTCAAGGCTTAAAGTCTTTGGCACGAGACAGCAAGGTGGCCCTGGGATGCATTACCCGGATATCGAAGAAGGCCTCCTGGTGCCGCGTCCAAAAGCCACGAGCCCTGATGTCAAGCCGCGCTTCTTGGGATCGGTTTGCTATTGGCCACTGCAAAGTCTCACCGCCAAATGCTAGAAGCTTAGGTTCAATTACTACATCGGGACTTACACTCCTCAGAATGTCAGCGATCGAATCACGTATATGTATGTGTACTTCATTGTGCCTGACTGTGGGGTAGCCGCCCCTGGGGCACACCATAGCCTGACTGTGGGGTAGCCGCCCCTGGGGCACACCATAGCGTGGTCCGTTGACAATTGCGCACCGCTAACATAATTGGTTGTTAATTCATCAAGTGGCAGTCCATAGCGAAGTGCCACGGTATTCTTAAAATCCGATTTGTTAAGAACTGTGCGGTGGGCGGATCTCGGTTCTACAGTCAACCAGGAGGACACACCCTTCTCACCAGCAATCTCCACCAAAAAGCGCTGCTCAGGTGTAAGGTGCTCCTGCAATGCGGCCAGGACCTCTTTGTCTCTAGCGTCTTTCTTTTGCTTGCCTTCCCTCTAACGCTGGCGAGTTTCCATCACGGCCTCCGTAACATCACATGGCCGCATTTCAATTGGAGCAGATGGTGGGCATAGTGGAGGCCATGATAATTAAGGTGAACGATTCGACAGGGACTCATCAGGGACTCGTCACTCCCAGTTAGGAAGGAAGTCTCGAACAACTGCTGGTCAGCCAAGGTATTAACGTTAACGTTATCTCTTGACTCAGTGTCCGGTGTGGCTTCCACATTGTCTGTGTCGGTGCCTAGCCCACCACGACGGTGTGTAAGTCCCATAAGCTGACGGAGTGGACTATCGCTGCTTGGGGACACACCAGTGAATGCGGGCAGCAAAGAAGTATTGTTGGCATCATCTAGCCTGTGAAATTGATCAGGCGAGCAATTTACGGCCCGAAGGCAATACCGCCACCGTGAAATAATACTGCGCACTAGCACAGTGTACGCAGCGTGCGGTTGTGTTGCGGCGAGTTCGGAAAGGTGTTCGACTTGGCGCACCTACTTATCAACTTTGCTAGATACAAAATCGTGTACGAATTTCTCTGACTCAAGGGCGCTACCAAGAGTAAACACAACCATCCGCAACAATTCTCACCCCAGTCCCGGCGAATACTCACCCCAGTCCCGGCGAATACTCACCCCAGTCCCGGCGAATACTCACCCCAGTCCCGGCGAATACTCACCCCAGTCCCGGCGAATACTCACCCCAGTCCCGGCGAATACTCACCCCAGTCCCGGCGAATAGACGCTGCACTGCGCGTTCGACCGATGGCTTCAACCGGAGAACTGTCTTGTGTGGATTCGGATGATACCCATAGTCTGGTCCCAGCTGCAATAGCTTAAACCAATACATGGAGGTAGCTTACAGGGTGCCCGCAGCGGAATCATCAGCATACCACAGCTGGGGGATGCTTGGGCATTCATGTGTAAGTTTGTCTACTGGAGGCATAATAGCAATTGCGAAGATTTCCATGGCAAGGGGGTCACCCTGGCAGGTCCCTTCACGCGAAAGGATTTTGCCCCCACCCGCTATGAATAGGCGGCATGACACGCTATAAGTGTTCTTGAAAACCTGACCTAAAGCAGGACAGAGAGCAGGAACATAGTAAAGGGCAGCATTCCTATTAAGAGAATTTTTTAAATGCATTAGAGGCATCCATTAGCAGCACGGCTTCAGTTTCAGGAAGACTTAAAACCCCTGCCATTGCCTGGACGGCAGCCTCGCAAGCAGCAGTGGCATGCCAACGAAAAGTTGACGCGGCGCAGTCGCAGCTCTGACGTTGCTTTCAATAACCTTCATTATCGCTCGCCCTATAATCCTCCTAAACACCTCCCCAACAGCCATGGGTCTAACCCCTGGGGATTTATCAAGGGGGATCAGGCGGGCGGCAATGAATGCCTCCATGAAACTTTGTTCGATATTCTCAGTACACAATACATGTGCCGAATCCGCCAATGCAGTGCAAAGTCGGTTCGAAGCTTGGCCGAAGCACGTTAGCATCCTGGTCCAGGCCTCCGAGTCTAGTCCGGACGGACCAGCGGCGCCCTTCATGGACCTGCTAACAAACTTGATGCGGCTTGGCGTGATGCGCTGGAAGAGTATTGGGTTCACCTGTTGCGAGTCGGTTGGCGCCGTCAATGAGCCAGGTACCGCCGGCGAGGGAAACGGGTGCTTGTCATGCAGTACCTCGCGCACAGTCTTGTCACCACCGGCTGAGTCATCCATCCCGAGCACTGCGCCAGGTGAGTCACCACCTACCATTCTTGCTGCAGAGTGAATCTTCCCTGCGAATACTCGTTGACTGAAAGTTGTATCATCCACTGTATCAGACAGCCTTTGACGACGCTTCCCCACAGGAAGGTGTGCTTGAATACATCAAGCTTCATCCAGGATGCCCTGAAACCCGCCACATGACCACAATTTCAAACGTCGCGTAATGTGGGTTGCATTTAGTGCTACCGTTGTTGCTCGTTTTCGGAAACCGACATTTAGTGTTCATTTAATGCTGGCGCTGAGTCGCCACGCCTGGCCGTGATTCTCCGTGCATGCTTGGCCATCCCAGAACAGCAGCGACTCTCTGGCATGTCTAATGGTGCGCCTATCCTGCTCCGTCATCAGCGTGTGCAGTAATGCCAGGTCTAGTGCTCTATCGAGGAGGTGCTCGGATATTGACGCGTAAAATTCTTCCACGTCGAAGCAAATAAACGGACACTCAAGTTTGTTGCTTTCTTTCAACCAATCAGACCGCGGCGGTGTTCTTCCAAAACCTGACACAGGTCGCTACTCGCACTGCACTCACAGGTCTCTGCCAGCGCATGATGTGATGAAATTCCCGCTGAGGAGCTGGAACTGTTCACCAAGAAGCCAGCGCTCTGTACAGAAATACGTGTGCCGCCCAAAACCGGTCCGCTCCGCGGCGGAAGGCCATAGATTTGTAGGCAGCCGCAGCTGTGTCCTTTACAGTGGTCGCACCGATCACAGACTTTGCAGTTGGTCGGTTGGCCGTCGCAACCCATGCAGGTCATGCTGCTGCCACCGCACACACCAGCAAGGCCTTACTGATCTTTCCCATCTCTGACTTGGCTGGGTTGATGAGCCAGCAGGGTATGTCATTAGGAGACATGTCCTTGTGGTCCTTCAATGCTACAATGCGTCATCCTTAGCCACTACCTCCACATGATCATTGATCTCGATTCTCCGGGCAATATCCTTGGATACGTGAGAACATATGGCCAGCGATGGTCAAACAATTTAAAATGAATATTATGTACTTCTTTGAAAAGGGTTTGCTCCCCACACTGGAGCTCACGCTATTCCGCCGACTTAACTTGACACTTGACTGACTCACGACTGCCATCCAGAGCATACGAGAAGTCCATCGAACTTTTGACTCGGCAAACCTGCAAGAAAGCACCACTCCCTGCTCAATACACCGTGTTTCGGGGAGTTCACCTCTCATCAGTTGAGCTTGAGTAGGCTGAGGAAGATTGTGCCTGGAGAGCACCACTTATATAGTGCTCTCCAGGCACAAACATCACCAGGGATACAAACTTACAGAGACGCTTAGTTTACAGCGCGACAAACACCTCGTAAACACCAGACAGCAGCGTGAGTCAGTGTCGCTCCTGGACGTATCAGAAGTGCTGCTCCTCAACCTCTCCCACCCCTCTCCATAACGGGGACTGTAACCTACCAAGGCAACGTGTATCAAGGTCAAGGTGTGTGTGTGTGTGTGTGTGTGTGTGTGTGTGTGTATGTGTGTATGTGTGTGTGTGTGTGCCGATGTGTTGGCATGCATGTGTGTAAGCTTGCCGCTGTGTGCGCATTTGTGTGCATATGTGTACCAGTATTGTTATTGCAGAGAGGAAGGGCAGTATTCGTGAACTGTGGAAGGGACATGATCTTGGCGTTTTCCAAGGCAATTTTGACTCAATGGTAAGATTGCTGGCTATTGCATGTCATGTGAGGGTTCAGGGCCGGAGGCAGCTTCCGCAGAGCGGTGCGGCCGAAAGGCCATCTGTAAGGGGGGGGGGGGGTCTGGGGGTCCTCCCCCAAAAAATATTTGGAACTCTGCACTCTGGGCGACTCCCTGTACAAAATCATACATCGAAACTTTTTCTCCCAGGTTTTGGACGTTCCACGGCCACGTGGATCGACTTTTTGGGAAGTTTTTTTTTTTTGGTACGGCCATGGCCGTACCGGCCGTACCAGTGGCGCCGGCCCTGGGGTTGTCTGCACTACGGCCCATCAGCATCCTCCGACAGTGGGCAGGCGCGTGCTCGACGATGGGCATGGGGGGCACGTGCACCCCCCAAAAATTTTCAATCTGGGTAATTGCAATTGTAATGTATGCAAGTATGCTCTAAAATTCAAGAAAGGTTGCAAACAAATTGCAGAAAATTGCCGGGGGGGGGGCTCCCCTCGGCTCCCGTGCACCCCCCTAGTTGGGGGGCCGAGCACGCCCCTGAGTGGGTGTGTATATTTCATAATATTATTGCCCGGGTTATTTGGTGTCTTGCCCGCTGAATAAGATTACTCTGTGCATCCTTCACTTCCTCCGAGCAAGTTGCTGTTTTGGTGTGATCGATCCTACTTCGTGTGTGTGTGTTTGTGTGTGTGTGTGTGTGTGTGTGTGTGTGTGTGTGTGTGTGTGTGTGTGTGTGTGTGTGTGTGTGTATGTGTGCATTGTTGGCAAACTATTTGCCCGTGTGATACAGGATAGAGTGCAGATGATTGCCGAGGATGTGCTACCAGACTCCCAATGTGGCTTCCGCAAAGGGAGAGGTTGCAACGACATGGTGTTTGTAGCCCGCCAGCTCATCGAGAAGTCCGTTGAGCACGATGATCAGTTGTGTGTTCTGTTCGTAGACCTTCGTAAGGCATACGATTCCATCCCCCGAACGTCTCTCTGGTCCATACTAAGCAAACTTGGTGTGCCCCCGAAAATGCTGAAGGTCATACAGTCCCTGCATGAGGGAATGTCGGCAGCCGTGCGAGTGTCTACAGCTGCTTCGGATTCTTTTCCAGTCAACAATGGTTTGAGGCAAGGTTGCACCCTTGCGCCCGTGTTGTTCAACCTGTATTTTGCCGTGGTGATGGATGCATGGTGTTCTACTTGCAAATGTGCCGGTATCCCAGTCTCGTACAAAATCGGCCGTAAGCTTGTTGGCGACCGGACTGCCAAGAGTAGTTTGTCAATGCACTATAACCGAGTCTCAGTTTGCGGATGACGCCGCATTGTACACCCATTCAGTAACGGACATGGATGCTGCTGCCGCTTTGTTCGTGACCGTCGCTACCCAGTTCGGCCTCACTGTCAGTTTTGGTAAAACGAAGTGCATGGTAATCAATGCTGATCTCCCTCCGACCGGATGCTTGACGTTGGCAGATGGCGACATCGAAATCGTGAACGAGTTTACATACCTCGGTAGCTGTATTACTAATGATGGCCAGTTGTCGGTTGAGGTTTCTTCCCGTCTTGCCAAGGCCTCCCGGTCTTTTGGTGCCTTGCGTTCTGCTGTCTTCGGAAACCGCCACATCTCTGTGCGTACCAAGACTCATGTTTACTCTGCAGTCGTCCTCTCAACGTTACTTTATGGCTGTGAGTCATGGGCTGTCAAGGCAACCGACACCCGCCGTCTGCCAGTGTTCCACAACCGCTGTGCTTGGTTTATCCTGGACGTCAGCAAGTCAGAACAATGGAATGAGCATCTCTCCAATGCCGTCATCTTGGAGCAGGCTGGTTTGCGATCAGTGGTGGAGATGCTGAGGACGCGCCGTCTTCGCTGGTTGGGGCATGTCTGACGCATGTCGGACGACAGAATACCAAAGTGCGTATTGTTTGGTCAGCTCCAGAAGACGCGCCCTCGCCACGCAAGCGTTGGCGTGACAACATCGTGATTGATCTAGATGAGCGCCACATCAATGACTGGTACAGCCTAGCCGAGGACCGCCGTGCGTGGAGACTGGCCTGCAACACCATCCAGCCGCCTAAACCTGTGTCTCGGGATTTCAGGTGCCACTGCGGCCGAGATTTTCGCCGTCGCCAGGACCTCACTCGCCACTCGAAGTTCTGTTCCGCGTGACTGAAACACTGTCAGTCCTTTCAGGACCTGCCATCATCTTCGGATGGGCATTATTGTATTGTATTGTGTTGTGTGTGTGTGTTGTGTGTTGTGTGTGTGTTGTTTGTGTGTGTATTGTGTGTGGTGTGTGTGTGTGTGTGTGTGTGTGTGTGTGTGTGTGTGTGTGTGTTGTGTGTGTGTGGTGTGTGTGTGGTGTGTGTGTGTGGTGTGGTGCGATGTGGTGTGTGTGTGTTGTGTACATTCCCTGTCCAGATGCTCCGCATGAAGCCATTGTGATTCGCATCACACCTTCTCAGTTGCAATCTGTTTTTTCCTAAGCTAAACACAAATTTACACTTCCCGAGACACATTTAAATTTTAGCTTCAGATGGTCCGTAATCACTCTACAAAAATTAATAAGAAATTGACAGAAAGAAATAACTTGTAAAGAAGTAGCTGGCCTGCCAGGCATGAAATACAAGCGGGGATAAGCACCACGTATGGAAGTGGGAAAGGCTCCACGCACTAGTAATAAACAAACTTCGAATCGTCTTTGAATCATCTTCGAACAAGGAGATGCACCCAAAAGTTTTGCAACGAATAGAAGAAGAAGTTTTAACTTCTGCTGCCGTCGCTGCTGCTGCTGATGAGAAAGAAATGATATGTCTGCTGCATAACAACTAGAAGAGCCGACTAAACGCAATGAAGAGTTGAACAGCGCAAGCAATGTAGGACAGCGGCGTGACTTGAACTAGTGAATCACCAGTGTAACAGCCTCGTAGCTATATTACCTACAAACAAGCAAGTTGTCAGGTTGCATCGTTGCACCGCAGCAGGCTAGGTAGCTGGCTGGCCAGGGTCATGGTGGACAACACTGTTGCAATCATCACTGACGAGCCTTGGCCATGAATGCCTCGACCTCTTCTACAGTACGCGGTACGCATGTCATCAACTCCAAGCCATCAGCAGTAACGATTATGTCGTCCTCAATGCGAGCCTACAGCACCACATCAAGTGTTATTAAAGGCAGATGGAAATTAATTTTCGTACAGAATTACAATGAATTTTCCTCCTAAGGGCCCGTGTTCCACTGCGGCTCTGCTGCTCGTCTTTCGCGGCTGGAAACGTCATCATTACCATAGTGACCGCGGCTCGAGCTGGAACAGCGAGGCCGCGGCTCACAACGAGCTTTCGCTACGATTCTTGACGAAAAACTGCGAGCCGCGGTCGCAGCTAGCCGGCTCGACCTGTTTCCCGTACTTTGCATTGTTTTGTACGCGAGAATTTTAAAATTCAAATTTTAATTCCTTGCGCAGGCCAGAACACGAGGATTTTTTTAATTTCGAAACGTCATCAAAAAGTGTGGACCACGACCGCGGTACCGTGAATGGCGAGTGTCAGTGGAACCGCGCTGCTCCGCTGCATGTAGCCAAGTGCCGCGGAGCAGCGGAGCCGCAGTGGAACCCGGCCCTAATCCAGCCTTTTAGTAAGGGAGCTTTGTAAGGCCCCGCCATCCTTCAGAAAGGAAAAGTCCTCAGAAACTCGCTAACATTTAGTGGCAGGGTAGGACAGTTAGAAGTACGTGTACAAAATATACTTACTCCACCGGATTTGCGGTATTTGTTGATCGCCTCCTCGTTCATGAAGCACTTCTGCTTGGGATCAGCCAAAGCGTTGTCCAGAAGCTACATCAACCAACACCAAGAGTCAAGATACATTCCCATTCACACACCACACCACCGGCACCGTAGCATAGTAGAGACTAATTGGGGATTATACAAGAAGCCATAGGTTTTGATGTACAATCCTAATTGCATAAGGAGGTGAAGCGAAATGTAACACTTCGTTTTCTCTGCAAACCCGCTAGAAATACCAGAATTTTTTAACGCCAAACACCATAGCAACCACTGCCCTGGA
The DNA here is from genome assembly GCF_964019385.1 of Sycon ciliatum. Lineage (NCBI taxonomy): Eukaryota > Metazoa > Porifera > Calcarea > Leucosolenida > Sycettidae > Sycon > Sycon ciliatum. The sequence goes on from NC_088644.1 coordinate 11,877,265, forward strand.
TAACCGACCCCTGTGCCACTGCCTGCCTCCATTGGCCTGGTTTTCTCTGCAAGTAAAAGTGGTTTGCAAGTTTGTTCTCTCTTCGTGAGCACGCTGCCTGTTTTTAATTGGTTTCAGCCGACTTTCACAGGTGGTGAGAGAACCAGAAAAAGAGGAGCAAAAAATAGCGATGATTGTCTGTACACAAGCAGGCAAAGGCATGAGATAGATACATACGTACTGTGTACTTACATGATCAATAAAGTAGACTCCTGGTTCGATGGTCAGGACCATTCCTTCCTTGAGCACACGAGCCGTTCGCAGGGACCTCAGTCCTGGCAGCGGACTGCGCTCAACACCCTAAACAAACAAAGAGCACGCGGACACGCAGGTGCATTAAATTAATGTACACATTGCTGATGATACCAATGGCTTGAAGTTAGCTGTGAGCAGATTCGTGACCAGGCATCCAGACCACTGCATGCGAAGAGATCTATTAGCTCTAAAATACAGCATGCACTCACAGGGAAGATCAACACTTGAACACCAGTAATCAGACTGGTCATGGAAAATAATGGTATAGGGTAGAAGAAGGGTTTGAAGACGCTTCATGCCCCTCTCTCTCTATGTATACTGTAAGACATGTATATATAACGAGGAAGCAAATCTAACGTTTTAACGGATGACATTTCTTCGTTATAATAAGATCCGTTGAAGCCGTACTGCTTCATATATGCTGTGTGTGGATATGGCAGAATACTGCAAGATCGTTAACATATCTTCTCGTTAACCTATGAATTTTGGACAATCGTTAAATTTGCGACTCGTTCTAATAACATGTCTTACAGTAGTCTGTATGGTGCCAGGCACAAGCTCCTGGCTATGGCGAGAGGAGACGGTGTTGAGTTGCTGGATGTGATGGAATAGTTTGTAGCTAGACAGAGCGTGTGATGTCCAGCATGTGTTGACCGCCAGTTTGCAAACTGACATAAGCTAGTATGATAGACTGATAGTAGTATCATCAATTTCCAGTACAGGCTGATGCTATATTTGATACAGCTAGCATGTACTGTTGCCATGATGGAATGGTGCTATCAAGCCATAATAGCTAGCACAGATAAACACACAGACACACACAGACAGACACACAGACAGACACGCAGACAGACACACAGACAGACACGCACACAGCACACACACAGACACGCGCGCACAGCACACCGGTATGCACATGTTGTAACTCGCTTTTCTCTACCTGCTCCCAGTCCCGTGCCATCTCCACACTTATACAAATGGACGACGATAACTACATTTAGAAGACTGTTTATTGACACGACGAAGAAACACAACTAGACATGACGAACTCAAGACGAAGACATGAACTCAAGACGAAGACATGATGAACTCAAGACGAAGACATCATGATGAACTCAAGACGAAGACAGCTTTTCACACCACAGCAACACGCGCATGCACCAACATGACGTACACACGACGTACACAAAATAACGTACTACAACACACACGCTTACCTCTGGGTAGCCACCGACATCGTGCACATCCAGACCCATGAAGTGACCAAGACCGTGTGGCATGAACACGGCACCCATCCTGACCTCCATCATGGCCTCCAGGTCACCATGCAACAGACCAGCATCGATTAGTGCCTGCAGCTGAACACGGTCGGCTAGCAAGTGCATGTCTGTCCAACACACACCTATACGCCACGAGAACACACATAGCACATGGCACACAGTTCATGCACACAAACAAGCGGAACATTTTTAAAAGCATAAGCATCGCTCGGAGCAGCAGAGTTGCAACATCAGTGTACGGATCTTGTGCGTTTGTCAAGAAATGAGCTTTGAAGGGAAAGTACACGTGCTTTTCCTTACGGTTCATCCGAAAGGAATTAAAATATCTAACCGGGCCAGCCAGCTTGGGTATCGTGTACACCAACTACTGGGCCAGGCTGGCAATGGTTATACAATCTCCGGGCAGGGCATTGCACACTCCCCCTTGAGAAGAAAGAGATCGAGAGCAGCAGTTGCTTACCTGGCTTTACGGCAGCCATGACAGCACGAGATGCCTTGAGCACAGCCTCGTAGATGATGCGCTGTTCCTGTGTAAACTTGCCATTGACCGGGAATGAGCAGGTGATGTCACTGGCATAACAGTAGTACTCACCGCCCATGTCAAACAAGCTACAATACAACAACAACAGCAGCAGCAGCAGCGGCAGCAGCAGCAAAACAATCCTGATGATCGATAATCTGTAACAATGAATGTATGCGGTTGGGCTATGGACAAAAAGCTAATGATCAACCTCTACAGCAGGGAGGAGAGGAGGGAATAGCCACCAGTCCAAGTTTCGTGTGCTGGATTACCAAAAGGCAACCTCAGCTGTAAGAGCAAACATAGTCTGACAGTACTGAGTACCTGGATGAGTATAGGGTACACGCCAGTACTGAGTACCTGGATGAGTATAGTGTCTGACAGTACTGAGTACCTGGATGAATAGGGTACACGCCAGTACTGAGTACCTGGATGAGTATAGGGTACACGCCTACTACACGGCTTAGTAGGGTACACGGCTTGTTTGCACTCAATTCCACATCTAACACAAAGCTCTTTGCACCACCACCACTGTGCTCCTGCAGCCAAGCCATTTCATAATGCACTGTGTGCTGCTGTTGTTGGGAGAAGATCTATGTTTCAAGAAGTCAGCTGAACATGCTGCTCAGCATGGCTCCGACTCTCCTTGATGTACGCTGAACAATGACAAGGATTCAGGATTGACATGGAAGGATTAGCCGTTTGGAGCTGATCGCTTACCACATGTCTCCGTCGTTGACTGTTTTGTCATTGGGTGCAGCAGAATGGCCATAATGAAGTGTAGCTGCATTGTCACCACTGCAATACAAGACCAGGAGAACAGAGACACAGAGACACACAGTCTTCAGTTTGAGCATGGACTATGAGCATGGACATCAACAAAGGGATCATGCTGTTTCTAAGCAGCTTCTTTATGAGAACGCATATGCTGTTGGGTATGATGACTATATGGTAGAATGCGACATTGATAAAACAGACCAATACAGTTCGACAAGGGGCAAAGGGATACTTGAATAGTTGAGGGAGAGAGAGAGAGAGAGAGAGAGAGAGAGAGAGAGAGAGAGAGAGAGAGAGGCAACAAAGAGAGAGAGAGAGAGAGGCAACAAAGAGGGAGGTGCTGTATAACGTGTATATTTTGGTGTAATTTAAATTTCGGTAACTTCGGTAGAGGTCCTGGATCACCTAATTTAACATTACACCTAACTTTTCCGAAATACATGTACCAAAACATGTTAACCCTTTGGCTCCCCCATAACTCCACTATTTAGCAATAGCCATAATTTTCGCTCAAATTGTGTCAACTTTTGGTCATAACTTACGTTCTAGTAGCCTGATTTCCACAATCTTGGGCTCTCCGGAAAGCTCTTCTCAGCGCGAACACAATGAGCCATCACCGAGTGAAATCAGAGTAGCAAGCCCAGCTCTACAGCCCAGCGAAGGTACCACATCGCTGGGAATGTCCTCAATCCCTTTCTTCTTCAGCCATTTCAATTTCCTTGCTCGCCCAGCTCTGATTTTTTTTGTACTGCCGTAGCAGGTATACCGCGTACCGGTAGCCTGCACCATGATTTAATAATAATAATTATCCATATAAAAACTGCTCTCTGAGCAGTTCTGAAAAACCTATACTGGTGCAGCCCCGTCGTAAAACTATGAAATTAGAACTGGGCCTTTATCCCCCCCATGTGAAATGGTCCACCTAAATAGGGAATGACGGGACCCGAACGCACCAGTAGCACGAGGTCGGGAGGGCACATGTCACCAATACTACTGCAGTGTATCAGTGGCCGTGTACAAATATTGCTATGGGGCTGTGGACCAGCGTCCCCATCTGCATCCATAATATGTGTAGGTGGGAACCTCGTGCTACTGGTGCGTTCGGGTCCCGTCATTCCCTATTTAGGTGGACCATTTCACATGGGGGGGATAAAGGCCCAGTTCTAATTTCATAGTTTTACGACGGGGCTGCACCAGTATAGGTTTTTCAGAACTGCTCAGAGAGCAGTTTTTATATGGATAATTTCAGTTCTTTTTCCGTTCCCCCACCCACCCCGGGCCCAGCCATGAGGGCAACCAACCCATTGAACCACTGCATGTTTCCCAGTAAATGAGTGTAGAGCGGTTGCACCATGGAGCACTGTATACGTTGAACGTTCCAGTGTAACGGGTGAGTTTTAGAGTGGGCATTGATATGGTGTCGAGCCCCAACTCCGTCCCGTCGCAATGGGACATTGCAGTAGGGTGGTCACATAGCCAGCTGTGAGCACCCGTGCTTCGGCAGTGCGTGGCACTGGCACACACCTCCTGATCAGCAGGTCATGCTGCCCGACTGCACATACGTGTATACACTCACGCAGACACGCGTACAGTTGACGTGACATGGACCAATGTACATACGCACAGGCAGAGGCGTGAAGAGACACACGGACAAACGGAAGCACAACAGTACGCATTGTTGTAGACAGGGGTGCATAAGCGCACATGCACATTGCGGCAACCGTGGGCCGCACCACGGCCCGCGCATGCGCCGAAATCTCTGTCGTCAGTGACGGGGCCAGTGAGACCACGGCACACCTTCCCCCCCCCCCAACACACGCACAAGGGAAGACATAAATGAACGCGCGCACACACACACACACACACACACACATACACACACACACATACACACACACGCACACACACATACACACACACATACACACACACACACACACATACACACACACATACACACACACACACACACACACACATACACACACACACATACACACACATGCACACACACACAGACACGCGCGCAGAGGAGAGCAAACACGGACATGTTGTGCAATAGCACTTCAGCAGACTTAATTCAACACATTGGCTTTCGGACGAAACATTTTTAATTGCATCAATGCTGTCGACGCTGCTTCAATGGCCAAGTGATGCGTGGCGATTGAAACTATGGCGACCTGGACACGAACGCAGGGAGAAGGCAGAAGAATGCGTGTTTAGGCAACAGACAGAGGTTGTGAAGCATTCCCCCATTGCATACCACCGATGCGGGAAGTTCAGTACTTGCGGGTTATGGAAAATTTCCCTTGTCCAACGATTTAGCACAGGTCGATGTTGCAGACACCAAGGTGGAAATGTGTAGGCACAATGCGGAGGTTTTCACTCACATAACTTGTTAGTCTGTTCATGAGATTTCCCACAAATCCATCGCAATCTGCAAGGGGGAAGGGACCACCTCCTCCTTTCGCCTTAGCATGTGGCAAGAAATGCATGCAAACACAGGTACGTTACACACCTTCTCCTCAAATGCCGCATACTGTTCGGCATGCCTAGTAATAATAGCATTTTCATCCAAACATAGATCGTGGTCGACTGTCATGCCCATTTGGGGCACAGCAATGTCTTTGAATGCGTCATCAAGGTACTTTCCTACCGTGAAATGGTCCCACACACCCGCAGGATACAGTCTGGTAACCTCAGCAACCATGCAATACATGTCGTTAAGGGTGCACTCACGAGCTAGTACATCTGTCAAGGCCTGCCGCGCTAGACATGCACGCTTCACGGCTGTTGCACTGGCGTACAATTTAAATGCTACATTGGAATGTGGCCTCCTATGGTACAAGTTGCACCACAAGCTTCTGCATCCACTGTCAGAAGTGCAATTTACAGAATACCCGGTTTTGCACGTGGGAAGGCACCATTTCAAGTTGCGATCGACAATTTCGCATTTAGCACATGGATAAGGCATGTGGTCCACGTTCCTACTCTTTGACATGCGCGATTCAGCGAACAAGTTTCCCAACATGTCGCCCAAGTTCCTTTTCTCGTCGACGCACCCAGTAACCAGGTCACAAAAGTCGCGTATCTGAAGCGCACTACCCCTCACGCACCTTGCACAGACCATCGCACTTCTGCAGCTCCACAAGTGTCAGTCCATCATCGTCGGGAGACACAACTTCAACTTGACCTGCCATTTCTCCCCCATCTGGCGACTGGACAGTGTTGTGTGCCTTGCCAGTGATGTCAGTAATTATAGGCGTCAATAATTCACTACCATCGCTGCCCAGACAAATGCGCCACGAGTCACTATGATAAGGTTGTGCCCTGCTGTCATGATGGTGACAGTCACCGCGGTATGTTTTGTCAACGTCGCCCGTGCACTCTTCCGTCAAGTCAAGTGTGCTCACATATTTGGCAAGGTCTTTGCAGCGATTAACTTCTATCCTAGTTATGTCACGGGTAACTTTAATGAAGTACCCGCAGACCTTGTCAATCCGAACATCGTCCACTCTCTCTGCATTGTCCAGGAGACGAGCGCGAATAGCGTCACGGATCACGTCTTGCTGACTTCCTCTCGTGTTGGCAGTGAAAGTGTACAGTGGTGGTGAAATAGGTGGAAATGTAGTTCTGTCGGGATCAGCGCTTTCAGAAGGATGCCACGTGGGGAGGCCAAATGCAGCGTCCGGAACATCGTCCGCACTGCCTATAATGTCACATATGTGCAATGCTGCACACGGGTTTTTTGCGCGGTATCTTTATGTGTGTCCGTTCCTTTGCCCGTGTTCTTCGTAATCGCTTTTGCGGGGGCACTTTCGCTTTCTTTGCAACAGGCCCATGCTTTTCCCTTCCTTCTTCGATGTCTTAATGCGCGCGGCGGGCTCTTTCACCCGCTATCTCGCCTGCTTTGCTTTCTCCCGAGATGTCACCATGTAAGCGGCCTGCTTTGTCTTTGCGTGTCCAGGCGCAATTTCTGTATGTCGCCTTGGTGGTTCATGACTACGTGTCTTCTGGCCAAATCTCGCCATGTACTTGGCCTGCTTTGTCTGTGTATCCATTTCATGTGCGACCAACAAAATCTCAATGCACTACAGAGACTAGACAGTGGGTGCAATACGCTCTCTATCTGAAGACGTGAACCATTACATTTTTTGGAAAAGTTATACGTACACCTGAAACGTAATGATGTACAGGAATAGAGAGAGTGACTACAATACGCTCTCGACCTGATATAGTGATAACGTGAGTACAAGACACTCTCCACCTGATAACGTGTTAGAAGGTAATAGGTCTACAGTCCCACCGTACCCTTCCTACACGACTGTAGACCATTACATTTTTTTACTACAATACGCTCTCGACCTGATAACGTGAGTCACAAGACACTCTCCACCTGATAACGTGTTACAAGGTAGCAGGTCTACAGTCCCACCGTACCCTTCGTCATTCCTCATTCACCATCGCGCGATACCCGGCACACACTGGCAACATATCAATGGGGTGCCTTACCGTCGTCTAGAGGAGACGTCTTCGCACCAATATTTTCCCTCCTGCGCATTCAGTCGCCGACGCGACAGCGTTTACGGGGCCGTTCCAGTTGCGGAAGACATTCGATTCATCGGGCCAGTTCAGCAACAGGGCCGTGGACACACAGGGGCAGAGGAGAGACATTGTTAGTGGACAAGAAATATGCAGTGGCAAGTGGCGAGTGCCGCATGGATGTCAAGTTGTCATGCACAATTCAGCTATTACTTACAGTCCCCCTAGTCCTGCCATTGCTCGCTCGTCCTGGTTCGTCCTCGTTCGTCTTCCTGCACGTCTGCACTTCTCCTTCCCCACCGTTGGCTTTGCGGTACGGGGGTGCCGGAAGGAATTCCCACCATGTATCCATGTACATGAAGTCCCACCATGTCTCCATGTACATGTCCACGGCCACGTCAGCAGTTTGTATAGTACCGGAAGGAGTTCCCACGATGTCTCCAAAGGCCTAGACCGGACGTCTTTGCAGCAATTATTTTCACCCTGCACATTCACTCCGCCGACACGACAGCGTTGACGGGGCCGTTCCAGGTGCAAAAGGTCCACTTCAGCAGTTCTCAACTATTTCGCGTACGGGGCAGTCGCCGCGACAGCGTTTAAAGGGGAACTCCACGAAAAAATGAAAATTTGATAGCCTGTAGAGTTTCGGGCGCTGAGTCGAATGGTCTTGGTCCGAAGTCTCTACGAGAAAGCGTTCTTGAGATATTTCAATTTTAGCCACGCCCCATACCAATGTATGTGTGACGTCATTGTGGCAATGTGCGAAAATACTTGGATTTTGAATCTCACTTTCTTCAGGACGAAAGTCACTTCAGAAAGTAGTTTGCCAAGTCGCCTGAGCCGCTGCAATGCCAAATTGTTGTGTTGTTGATTGTGCCAGTATCACATCATCCTCCTGGGGTTAGTTTTCTCAAATTCCCAAAGGATGGAGACCTGGCAAAGCGCCGAGATGTTGCAATGCGTCGTGAACATTTCAAGCCTATTTTCGCAGCACGAGCTATGTTTGCTCGCTGCATTTATGATCCAGAGGGACTTGAGAGCTGAGTTTTGACGAGTACGCCGTCCAGGAAAGCCCTCATCAGTGTACCAGTGCCCTCCGAACCGTGAGCCTCCAGCAAAGCGAACTCAACAAGCTGCAACTGAGAAAGCAGGGCGAGATACGTCCCATCAGGATCAGAAGAGTACATCACCCCATCAACTCCGACTGCAGCTAGCTGATGAACGATATTACCCCAGTAACTTTGCGCATACCAGTACTCAAACTGTGCGCATCTTTCATCAACTGGGACGCAAACAGACAGACCCCCAGCAAGTACGAAGGTTACAGAACTGTTTGCTTGCGATGTGCAGGCAGCATGCACGACGAACTGTCTCACCAATCCTGCCAAACTGAACCAGTGTAAGTTGATTGCGTGGATATGTCTCTATTTATAACAGCTACCCTACTTCTAGGCATGGTTGCATGAATACCATAATCACTCAGAGCAGTTGTTAGAAGTCTGGACAGCCTTGGAATAGTGCAAGTAAAGTGAAACAAAAATATATTACACTCCGAGTTCCACGCTTGCGGGATCACCAGGCCAAAAAAATCTAATTTCGAACAAGGAATGGGTTCTGGTTGTATGCGAAAGAAAAGTAAGTGAAGACCTATTGTGCAAGGAATACAGTGGGAACTACACATATTATACACATGCACTCACACCATCACCCACATGCGCGCGCGTGCGTGTGCGTGCACACACACAAACACAACAACACACACACATACGCACCCACATACTCAAACTCACTCGCACGCACGCTAGCCTAAGGATAGTACATATGCTGTAGTAGTGGTATACTTAGTGAAATGACTATGTGTACATCTAATGACGCCGCCACTCCACGCCAGAAGACAACAAACATCTGCTGCAACATTTTTGCTCCCGTCTCTTATGGGCAACACAGGGAATGAAACGAACAATGCAATTGAGAACAAGAGTCGTCCTGTACGGTGAAGTTTCCATTTTCTCATACAGCAGTATAATTATTGTCTAAGCAAGTTTGTTTTCTCCACATTCTTTTTGCCATGCAGGTATATCACAGTGTCATGCCAAACTACATTCTCAAACGCATTCGTTTCTCAATTCTGGGGATGATTGGACACGCACATCTCGCAGCTCTTGACGACGTCAATGTCAACCGTCGCCACAGCACAACCAAAAAGACCGCGATAGGAAGGTATAAAGTCCAGTTCTCAAAGCATAAAGAAGACTGTGGCCAAATAGAAAATTATACGACAGAAAGAGCTATGAGTATGTTGACAAGCTCATGTGTGAGGTGGTAGCGGTTGCAAATGGCAACCTCCATGTTCCTGCCTTGGAGAAGCGTGTTTCCCTGCCAAATTCAAGGTGGAAGCCTCCTGAGAAGGCTGAGGTGGTGCAGGATTTGGATATCTTTGCCTGATGGTATTCACAACGCAGGCTGGAAGACGACAACGAACGTGCTTGCCCAATTTGCCGTGTACATAGTGTGTACTGCCTGTGTGCCGCATAGCGTAGAGATCTACACAAACACAGAATGTCATATGGAATGTGTATGATGAGTACTTGTACACATACCACATTGCTGTACCGTAATAATTATTATAGTCAAATACTCATTTACTCTACATATGCGCTGTATTGCACCTACCGGTACCTACCTGCACTTTCAGTGCGCGCGCCATACTAATTTAGTGTCCACTGGTACAAAGATGGAGGGTCTTGTAGAATTTACCATAATTGCTGATTTCAAATTGAATTCCAATGATCTGGGGGATGAATACTGATTAGGATGCGTTCGATTACCTACTAGTACAGAGATGTCTTCGTCAGAAAGTACAGATTTCTTACTCTCCTGCCAGAATTTGTGCATTGTTTTGGTGTACGCATTCTTGACCCCACGCTTGTACGTTGCATGCCATGGTATACTAGAAAACGAGTTTATTGACAAAGTCTATCGCTTGAAACGATAAAGTATGGGTTCGGGTGTGATCAAAATTAATGCACCCATGGTGCTCATAAACTGTGTGCAGTGCTCTCTTCACCAACAGAACACTACCTACCATACTTTGTAGATCTTGTACCAATCCAAGGGAAAATGACAAAGACAAATGTGAGTCATGCATGAAAACTTGTGATAGCACGGTCTATAGTACAGAACAACGTTGTTCGTGCTATGCCTGACAACAATAACTACGGTTACACACAAAACATTACGCGCATCGATCCTCACAAGATAAGTCAAGACATACTCGGAGCAAAGAGAAATTTGTTTGTGTCATGCATGAAACTTGTGATAACTACCAGTACAATGTCTTTCTTGTGCGACGCCTACTGTAGTGCGCCTGACAACAATAAATTTCCCCCAAAAAATAAGAATAAGTGTATCATGCTGATACGCGATCCTCACAAGACAAGTCAAGGCAAACTAATTGAGGCTTACCTAATGTCAGACTCTTCTGTCACTGGCATTGGCGGCTTCTGCATGTCGAGATAACCTCGAAGAGCAGTGATGAGCACAGCCTAATGCAAGGATACGATCTCGTAATCTGTGAGGTCCGCTACGCAAGAAACCTTGGGCCGTCTTGTCGACAGCGACGGCAGCATCCTACCAGCAAAATCATTCCCGCGGGCTGGGCATGGCTATACACTTTTGTCCACGCTCGCACCAGTCGGAGTCCCAAACGAATCGAGATTCTGGTGGCCAAGCTACTCGTCTTCTGCCGGACGCAGCTGCTGACGCATCTTCTTCCTCCACATTTGTTACACGCGATGGCAGCTCCTCAGCACAGTATCTGGGCTCCCTGCCCCAACCATACGCGGCGGTGGGCTGTTGGTCGTCCTCACTGGCCTCAGCATCGCTGCCTTCATTGCTGGGGACAGAGGATTGTTCGGAATCGCCCATCTTCCCTTGAAATACCAACTAAAATTAGTGCTTGTAGACTGGCGAAGAGAAACGACTTTGCCACAATGACGTAGGCAGCCCGTGATGATGTAACCAAATGGCCGCATGACGTCAGGGCGCGGCCCCCGTTTTTGCAATTTCAAAGTGAAATATCTCAAGAACGCTTCGTCGTAGAGACTTCGGACCAAGACCATTCGACTCAGCGCCCGAAACTCTACAGGCTATCAAAGTTTCATTTTTTCGTGGAGTTCCCCTTTAAGGGGTCGTTCCAGGTGCAAAAGGCATCCATCAATGGCACTTTGCAGTACGGGGTACGGAAAGGGGCCTCCTCGCAGTTGTCCTTGCCGTCAGGTCCACGTCATGCAGTTCTCAACTATTTCGCGTACGGGATAGTCGTCTTTGTCGTACGCGACATCGGCGTTTACCGAGTGGCATTGGCACAAAGCTGACCGTTGACGGGGTCACGTGTCCAAAAAGTGTCAACAAAGTGTCGACTACGTGTCGACCACGTGTATAGCGGTACACTCAGCGGTACACTAATTCTCGTGCCATTCTCGTGTCACAAAACTGGAACATCGAGTACCAGTATGGAAAGGCTTCACACGGCTGTCAAGAAGCGGCAACTTAGAAAGATGGCGTCGGTTCGAGATGGCATGGTAACCGCGCACGTGCCGTGGTCCGTGACTTGCTCATGTATGCACGCAAATGCAAGTCACAAACTCACAAAGAAGAGTCGTCTTTGCATTTGGAGAAAATATCTTCGACTCTCTTTGGAGGTTGGCGAGGTTTGCCTAATCTTTACTTGATTGCGATGCCGGTATGTTCTCACAATAATTAGAACAAAGAGAGCTGATGATCGCTTCATTGCTGAGCAGAAGTAACAATCAACTCTCCTCATGTCCTCAGCGCCAAAGGCAGACGACTGCAATTCCACAACGCTCGTTTCACGATGATGGAAACAATAATCGTGTACTAGTACACACTTGGACCATTTGGTCATCCCTGTTCTAGCCGCTAGTCCGTCCAGCAAGTAGATATTGACTATTACGATAAGGACAACTGCGTGAACGAGGGCTCGCCCAGCAAATTCAATTCAAGACGTGACTCCAGTCAAGAATTAGGGTCTTTACTCGAGAAATTCACAAATACAAGTCAAGGCACCCCACAAAACTGATAGATGGCACGAACGAAAGACAAATAGGCTAGACAAAGTGTCCCAAGTGATTAAAAACAGCAGATCTACCAAATAAGACAGCTACATGTGCCTAAACAACGATTCCCATACAGTAGAGAGTAGTATCAGGCAGAATGAAAGCCTTGGAAGTGCACAAATACAGCCACGACCGCCACAAAAATTGGGCGACCGCCACAAAAAAATTCTCATTGCTCTACCTCCTTGAAGGGTGAAAGTTACCAGTTATCCTATAGCGATGTCAGTTTATGCCTGTTGGAACCCCCCCACAGCCCGCACGAAATACCTTTCAAATAATTCCAGGATGCAATTGCAGCTCCAGACAGGAGGAAGAAGAACACCGTGAAAAATAACGGCAACGATGCCCAAACTCTCGGGAAACAGCTGAAGTCTTCCTGAAGATGTTAACATTGAATAGCCATCGATTACCAGCGTGGTTTGGTGACTTTAGAACTGTTTTGAGACTTAGAACGAAGCGATATCTCAAATTTGATGGAATTGTTACCTGTCAAATGCGTGGGCGAGCAGGCCAGCTGACTGGTTATGCATGAACATGCATGAGCATGCATTGATTTTTCATGGCTCACGTGCAGAAAACTAAGTTGCCGCGATCCAAGTGCAGCTAACAGCCGTGTTCAGACAGGAAGCCTTTCCAATAATTCGCGGCCACCATGATTTACGCAAAAAAATTCATCACAGGTACTTGAGAACAAGGGGAATTCCCCGGTTCATGCTCGAAAATGTGCTCGGAACGAGAAAAGTGCCGTCCTCCAACTTTCGAGCGCGATATCTCAACAACCGTTGGAGCTATCGTGAAAACGATTGCACCAACGGAAAGCTGAGGACTTTAGCTACACTCTACATACTTCGATTCTCACGATAGTGCAATATTTGAATGAGTTATGGCTGTTTGAAGTCATCGACGGAATACCGTCGAAATTTGTATAGGGCTTGAAAGTGATGACGTCAAAACGGCCAGGGAGTAGTAAGTTGACATCAGATTTCTATTTTTGGATCCACTGAGGTGTGACTTTGCTATTGCCTAAGTATGTGGGTGCATAGCAACCCACTCATGTCGCATGCAGGTGTGACTTTTATTTCGCCACCAGTTGTAACCCCGCCCCCAGTAGCCAAATCAGTCAGTTTCACTGGTAACATCACCTTGCTGAGAGTAAGACGGCTTGAAATGTGCTTGGATCCATACAAAAACTGGATCCAAGTGGATCCAATTTTTGAATTTTTGAAATTGTTGCTATGCTGTGACGTAGCACTTTCAAGCCCTATAGTGGGGAGCCAAAGGGTTTTAATTCAAGTTGTATGCTGTTGTATGCTGGTTGTACTGGTGCATGTATATGGTGCATGTAGTAATCTTGCATGAATGTACAAAATCGAGAATGTCATGTAAATGTACAAAATCGAGAATGTCATGTAAATGTACAAAATCGAGAATGTCATGTAAATGTACAAAATCGAGAATGTCATGTAAATGTACAAAATCGAGAATGTCATGTAAATGTACAAAATCGAGAATGTCATGTAAATGTACAAAATCGAGAATGTCATGTAAATGTACAAAATCGAGAATGTCATGTAAATGTACAAAATCGAGAATGTCATGTAAATGTACAAAATCGAGAATGTCATGTAAATGTACAAAATCGAGAATGTCATGTAAATGTACAAAATCGAGAATGTCATGTAAATGTACAAAATCGAGAATGTCATGTAAATGTACAAAATCGAGAATGTCATGTAAATGTACATAGTATGTGGAGCCGGAGAGTAGTCACGGTTTTTTTTGTTGCCATACACCGAATTTATCCTTACACCGAAAGGTCTGGGTTGGCTTTTACCGAAATTGTACAACACCGAAAACGAGAGAGCTTGGAAGCTCAGGGCCCTACGCTATGCTTTGTTGCTTAGCTCATCGTGCATGTTGTTAGAACTGATGGAAATATTTCCTGGGACCGGCGCTGACTCTGCCGATCACGGGCGTTCTGGAGTCGATGGGATGTCTGTCCTGACGTTTCCTGGGACCGGCGCTGACTCTGCCGATCACGGGCGTTCTGGAGTCGACGGGATCTCTCTTCTGACGTTTCCTGTGACAGGCGCTGACTCGCCCGTTCACGCTTATTTTGGAGACGACGGGATCTCTCTTCCAAAGTATGTTTTTGCTGACGCATCCTATCACCTATTCGGCAACTAACGTCCATTCTAATTGCATTTCCTCCTCGTCTCCCTATTTCTTTCCAGAAAGTCTCCCTATACATCAGGGAGTCGTATACATAATACGACGAATATTGTGACCAGCTGTTTGTGGCCAGCTGTGTTTGATGGTACGGTACGGTTCGGGACAGATACGGGAGCCAGCAAATATTGTGGCCAGCTGTTTGTGGCCAGCTGTGTTTGATGGTACGGTACGGTACTGGACAGATACGGGATAGCGCCAGGCGTGACACAAACAAACAAACCAACAAATTAATAATTACCAAATTAAAGCTGTGTGGACCCTGGCTAGCGCCAGACGTTACTGAAGTAACGTCTTCTGCATAGCTACGGGAAAAAGGTGATATACAGTACTCTCCTACCTGGCAGCAATACACGTGTAGGAGCAGTGCCGGCATCCACCTTGGAAATAGCACTCGTGCAGGAACAAACTGAAATACACAAAACAAAGCAACACAGCATCTAACTGTTAGATACACATCACATCCCGCATGTACAAGCTCTAAGGCCACCATGCAGCAACTAAATAAATAAACACACAAGGCTGTCGGAGCAATTTGTAACAGCTCCTCGACTAGGACCACTATAAGGAATAACTGTGTTAAACCAAACGCTTCGATCGTTATAGTTTATTCCATCTTCAAGCCAGCAACTCCACTTCCACTTAGAAAGCAATGAATGATACGGGTACACACTATTTTTCGTTGAAGGAGTTGAACAAACAATAGCAGCAGCAGCTTCACATCACTCATTGAAAGGTCACTCCAAGCGCATGGCCTCAAATACTTTGAAAGCCAACAAGGGGGAAATGAGGGAGTGTATGTCTTGCTGCATGAGCATAAGACCAGTGGAAAGCGACAAGGAGGCGGTTAGTACCAATGGTCACACAATGGCGGTGCAAACCACAACGCCTCCCCAACACAGATACACCAGATTTCCCCAAATATAAGTCGCACCTGCTTACACTTTAAAAAACTTCTCGGTCAGAGAAGGGGATGTGACTTACAATTGAGTGTGATATACTACTTATGTGAATAGAATCATTCAATATATTGAAACAATATGCCGTTCAAATTGATGAAAAAATAGGGGTGTGACTTATAATCGAGTGCGGTTTATAATCGGGGAAATACCGCACCGGATTACTAATGCACACGATGAGTGCGAAAATGTTAATGGTGAGTAGTGAAACAAGCGCCACATTGAAGCAGGTACACGTACATGTACATCGGTGGTAAGGCAATAGGCACACTCCATGACAGTGTGACCACTGGCACTTGGCTAGCTGAGAAGGCTCACAGCATCTCATTACGTGTGTTTTCATACCCAAGTGCAGCAGCACATTGTCAGAAAGAAGACCCTGAAACAACGCTAGATTTATCAAGAGAAGGAAGGTTTGATGATGGTTCTACAAACTTTCACACGTACAGGTAGAAGTGGACTCGGAGAAAAGTCTCTGAGTGATTTAATAAAGCAATGCCTGCTCAGTACTGACCTTTCCAGCTGGTATTCCTTCATGCCTGGGCGAATCTTGGACATGACTGTCTTGTGTGCTTCACTGCTGATGCGGTTACAGTAACGCAGGACTTCCAGCTCCTGATTCGTCTTGATCACACGGCTATACATACACATACACACATACGCACGCACACACACATGCACGCACACACACACACACACACACACACACACACACACACACACACACACACACACAAGCACACCCACACCCACACACACCCATTACCAGCAATTATATGACATCCCACAGAGTCCGAAATTCCGTAAAATATTTGCGCATTTACTGCAGAGATTGATCTTGGAAGGAAGAAAATTGCTCTGAACTATGGCCATAATCGAAATGTAAGGCATCAAACTAGTGAATCACGCCAACAAGACAAACAGTTACACAACGAAAAAAACGAAAGTGAAAAACATTGAACAACCGATGCGATCTCAACTCCTAAGAATCATGATTTTCTTCTCCACTGAAAAGTATCTGTTACCTTGGTGATCTTGAGGAAATAGCAAGAATTGACCTTCTTCATGGTCATTTCTGAAGCTTCCTCCAAATATTGTCAGCCAACAAACCACAGCATTGTCACCTGGCTAGTCTGATCTCTGTCCTCAAGAAGGACCAGTTCCAAAAGATTGCAGGTCCAGTGCGCTTTCTAACTTCAAAGATCTAGGAAATTGCCTCATTCTGCACATTTCAAGCAGCTTCTCAATTGTTTCTGGCTTGACATTGAACAGCAAGAAGATGAAAAGCACTTCTTTCTCAGTTTTTTCGAGTGAACTACCTCTCCAACCGCGTGGCTTTCTCTGAAGGCCATTTTGTAGGGGCTTTCCCATGGCCATGAGCTGGATGCATGCCATGTCGATGTACTGACATGACATGCATGATGCATGCTGTCATGTACATGTACAAGGACGTAGACTACTCAGTGACTACAGTCACTACTCTGTATAGTATTACTATTAGTAGTCTAATGTAGAGTGACTGAGTCAGGGAGTCAAATTTTATGACTGCCTGTTGACAAAATAGCAACTTGTTTGGTGTAAATTTCGTTTAGAGTGGCTGACAGCTTGGCCAGCTTGATACTTGGTTTCATTCTGCAGCTCACTGGTTTGAGAATACAGTGTTTTTTTGCGGCTTCTTCAACGGATATTGTCTACCATCATCAAGGTGGTTACCTGTTTGTGATGCAGCTTCAACTAAAAGTACAACAACAAAAGCAACAGCCTACATTCAACAGCCACAGCCCATGACAACCAGAACAACAACAACAACGACTACAACAACAACAACAATAACACCAATTCTCGTTCCTCATATACTGGCACACACAGAGACATAGACAGCAATAGCGGCAACACACAAATTAAAGGGTAGTTGGCCGCAGCCAGATGTGACACTTGCGCGGCTAGTAGGGAAGCACTAGCCCATCGGTATTCGTTATGAAAAGATAGAATCTTGCGGCCTACGTATATTGAATGCCTTGAAAAACGCGTCAACATGTTGAAGGTATGACCAGCATCAGCCAAGGACTGATGGTCAAAACAAATACCAAAATACACTGTTATAATATTAAAACACACGATCCTTGAAGGGTGGTGGCGCTCCTACGGATGCGGAAAACTCGGCCTTTAGCCGAGTTTGACGCGAACAGTGAAATATACAAGTAATAATAAACAGAACTACAAGGACACATTATGTCACCATAATGTCAGCTGCGCAACCAGTCACTCATCTGACATAAGAATTTTTGAAGCAGCTAGTTGTCTGGAAACTGGGCATGCTTCCAGTTTGTGTCGGTACTTTCAAACTCTGGTTGCTGCAGGTGAAAAGAGATTCTCGCAAACCTATTAAAATGCACGGTTGCAGGCAGCGGCGTACAAGAATAAAAAGAAACGGAAAGAAATAACAAGGGTGCTTCAATGTTGACTGGGTTCAATCACTGAACACTAGACAAGAATGTTTGCAAAACAAAGGTAGAAGAACTAGTCAGCCTCAAATGCTACCTCAAGGACACACAGCGTATCCAAAAAGTAAAGAAAAAAATGGAAAATGGTGAGCTGGAGGCGACTGTCGCCGACATCACTGAGCAGTGCAAATGGTATGGGCAGACAAAAACCAATAGGAGAAGACCTACACAGTACTGAAGGAGATGTCAAGCATGAATGCCAAACCTACAAGTGAACCTGAAGGAGAGGAGGATGTGGGTGATGCCATCTTGGCTACCCTGGCCAAAGATTTCTCTGACCTACGGCAGCACATACCTGCACAGGAAAACCAGCAGAAGCATAACGGAGAGCCTCATCATATCGTTGGGAAACTGCAACAGCAGCACAACATGAAGAAATAGAAAATGTGTGCTGAAGCTGCATTCTGGTTTACAAGAATGTTTGGGTCTCACTGCTAAATTACCTCGTACACATGGCCTGTGTAATTGCTTTAGCCTTTTCTCTGCTCTTTCCGGTTGCACAGATGTTTAGCTTGTACAAGTGCTTTCACTTACTCCCACCCACTCTCACCTCTCTTTCCGGGTATATACGGATATCATTGCTTTTTCTTCTATCTTTCACACTAGTAATGTACTGCGTCCGGACTTCGCTAAAGCTTAGATAAATATTGATACCTAAATCTATAACTTGCACTGCTTCCAGGAATACAATGCTGGTGATGCTATGCTTTACCTCCATTAGCCGTCTGTCCCATTGTGCAGATTTGTATTCAGACAAATTAGTTTCATGCTACAATGCTTTCGTTGTGCTCTGCGGTAAGCTCATGATTAATCAATGCCCTTCTCTGTGGAAGAGACAAACTGCCGGGCAGCACGATCCCCTCCTGTCATAGATCCAGAGGAGGACTGCAGGAACGTACATGGACTACGGCGAATCATAGGCTTGAAGGTAATCAGGTAGTGAGCCCGTGGGCCTTGTCCATGTACGTTCATGCAAGCATCCCAACCTGGAGGAAAGAACTTCACAGGGAAATTCTTCGGTCCCAACCCCCTTTGTCCAGTTTCTGATTCGAAAGTCAGAAATAGACTATTTCACTTCAAGTAGGAAAACTTCCTTCTGCCAGCGGAGAGGGCTCGACACAATAATGTGGAGCACTATTACACGTAAAACTCCATTCTGCCTTTTGTGACTATTTCACCCTATTTTTTCACTGCACAGCAGTGCAAGCTCCATCAGCAGCCTCAAACATTCGTCATCTGAGAAAGGGCCCAACATTCCCCGAACCATCAGGGAGATTTTCAAATTCATGCAAGAATACATTCAATAAATTCACCCAAAATGAAATGAAATCACCTGATAGATCGTCAATGATATCTTCTTCATACTCCCAAGTTCGTAGAGGATAAAGTCTCTCCATTTCACAAGGTACTGCACGCTGCCACCCTAAAGCAACAAAATTCACAGTGCAACGAACAGCTCAATTGTGTCGACCTCGCGACCTGATTTATTACAATAAAATAAACGTACCTTCTTTCCCACTGTCGATCCGGTAATAAGCAGCGAAAACTTCAGGCCCCTAAGACTGCTTGAATTTTCTCCACAGCGGACTGCTGCTGAAAACATCAGCTTGGCGTAAAAACCAGGCTCATTCTGTCTATGAGATACCTAGCGTAAATGAGAGCCTTCTCGTCGCCAGCCACAACAATAACAACAACAAAAATCACCTCCACCGAAAAAGACATGCAGCGCTTGTTGTGTATACACAGTACAGCGTGAGTTCAAAAAAAATCCTTGATCACAAAAAAACTTCACACTCGATCGCGCGAGCTCAGCACCAGTAGTGACGTTTGGGTGGAAATATTTTATTTGAAAAACTTTTGTCAGGCGCGATGTCGCTGATTGCTGGTGATGCACACACACACATACACACACACACACACACACACACACACACACACACACACACACACACACACATGACAAAGCACAAACACGTCACAAGAAGAGTCAACCATACCCTGTATGAGACAAATGCTAATATTTGTTGTATTGCCAATGGCAATTTTTTGAGGTTTTCAACATTTTTGAATCCTCGAATCACTCCAATTCACATGTTGCTAGCTACACTCGCCAGGAGAAGACCAAGCGTCATGCCCATAAGCAGCGTAATTGAAAAGTGGAGGACTCCAGCTTCATACCGGCCGTGTTCTCCACTACAAACGGCACGGGGAAAGCTGCTACGTCCTTCAACAATAGGATGACGTCCCTCGTTGCTGTCAAGAACAGGGAGTACTACAGCGCAACCATGGTCTATCTCAGTGATACTAGATCAGCTTTGCTCTAGTCCGGTCCACCGTGATGCGCCAGTTGCGGGGTGGCAGCTGAATCTGGGCACCCGTCATTCGCTGCGGACTCAGCTACGCTCGTTGTTGCAGAGGCAGCTATCCACTGTTGCGGCGTGCTGCCCGCTCCTTTCTCTGCTTTGTCTTGCCAGCTCAAGACGTTATCGTATTCTATGCCTTTCAGTTTGCTGACGGTATTTGTTGGTCTGTACCTTTGCTGCTGTAGTTTCCGCTGAAGTTTTGTTGCGCCTTTTGTGCATATTGCAGCTTGGCTTTAATTTTAAAAAAAAAAGAGAAGAAAAAAGATTGCACAGGCACGGGGGCTTCTGAAAAATGAGTGATCCACTTGCCCCCAGGCCCCTGCCTTGTCAGCAGAGAAGAATAGACACCAGAGCAAATGTTCATGTACAAGCATAGGATCCTTCAATTCCACTTACCACTCCGAGATGACGGGGTGCAGCATTGTGTAGTCGGTCTTGAAGCTATGCAGTACACAAACACACACGCAGATGAGGAAAACTTCGGCATGTTACGGCTACATGTACGGCATTTCAATCTTATCACCAGTTTGAGAAGACACAGTTTGAGAAGATTCAATTTGAGAAGACTCAATTTGAGGCAAGAGCTGATGAGCAGTACAAGTATACTGGCATGGAGGTCAGACAACCTCTCCCCCTTACCAATACACACATCCCCCCCCCCCCACCACCCACCCACATAGACATGTGCAGATGGGAGCGTGTGTCCATATATCCACATATGTGTGTGTGTGTGTGTGTGTGTGTGTGTGTGTGTGTGTGTGTGTGTGTGTGTGTGTGTGTGTGTGTGTGTGTGTGCATGTGTATGTGTAATGACACAGAGTGGGTACTCACTCTCCGATGCCATCAAAGGCAGCAGCACGGCATGTGCTACCGCTGTCTGTGTTAGTGCCACGCTGTACAGCAGAGATAGCAAGAGCAAGCACACTGTCACACATTGCTGCTGTAGCAGAATAGCATACAGTACATGCATATCCACTGGATATGCATGTACTGTATGCTTCAAAAACGGCCAGGGAGTACAAGTAGTAAGTTGACATCAGATTTCTATTTTGGATCCACTAAGGTGTGACTTTGCTATTGCCTCAGTATGTGGGTTCATAGCAACCCTCTCATGTCGTATGCAGGGGTGACTTTTACTTCGCCACCAGTTGTAACCCCGCCCCCAGTAGCCAAATCAGTCAGTTTCACTGGTTACATCACCTTGCTGTGAGTAAGACGACTTGAAATGTGCTTGGATCCATACAAAAACTGGATCCAAGTGGATCCAATTTTTGAATTTTTGAAATTGTTGCTATGCTGTGACGTAGCACTGTCAAGCCCTATTGTCAGGAAAGGTCCACCTTCACAGGTGAAGCTAAAGATATATGACTATTATATTCAAGTGTAATGGACAGTGTGCTGTGTGTACAGGTGGATGTATGTGACTTGCTATCCTGTGCCAGTGGCTGGACAAAAAAAAAATGATGACTAGCAGTGTGCACAGAGTTGATGATGTCAACCATCGGACTTCATATCAACCATCAGCATCCAGCAGTCAGTTATAACGAGCAGTAGGAGTGGCAGCAGCAGCAGCAGAAGCAGCGGCGGCAGCAGCAGTAGCAACAGAAGCAGAAGCAGCGGTAGCAGCAGTAATAGCAGCACACAACTATAGTCCTTACCAGCAGCAGGAGGGTTCCCGCATTGACAGACTTCAAGTGGCTGGCAACCTAAGAACACAAGCAAACACAGAGGCAAATCATAATGCACGCAACTGCAGTAGAGAAACCCACTGAAAATAATTGACTCACATGCCCCCAATGGCACCAATCACACGGTATGCGAGTATAAAGACCACCTTCAGTATCCCATGCACAGACTCAGATCAACTGCGTACTGACAACTGCACAACAACATGCATTATCATAGGCACGCTTGGGTCTGGTTGAACAAATCTGCCTCACAGATATTTTACTTTTTCATTGATATCAGGTTTGGGCGTATTTCTTGGTGCTGCGTTAATTGAGTTCACAAAGGATGAAACAGTATCATTAGCAGGACGACTAAAGAATTTATCCCACACACAGCATCACCTGCTAACCTCATCGGTATATTGCACAAACTCAGTGGCGTACTTCGTCTGGAAATGCTCGAGTGGATGAATCCTGCAAGAACAATGGCAACAATCACAACAGGCACTAATGTCTAAGTACAAAGTTTCGCTTGGAATTAACTTTCGCTATATTCGTTAGGGGGGGACGATATACCTGAAGTTTTTTCTGAACGTTCGGGGTGACAGACCTCGACCAAAAACGAAATTTAGTACGTAATGAACCTGCTGGTGAAGTGATCTAAAGAAAGATTTCGTGAACGAAAATTTGTACTTCTATAGTACAATGCAATAGAAAACTAGTCCACAAGACAACAGCTGTAGTGAAGTCCACAAGACAACAGCTGTAGTGAAGTCCACAAGACAACAGCTGTAGTGAAGTCCACAAGACAATAGCTGTAGTGAAGTCCACAAGACAATAGCTGTAGTGAAGTCCACAAGACAACAGCTGTAGTGAAGTCCACAAGACAACAGCTGTAGTGAAGTCTGTGGCAGTGCTAAGGTAAAAGGTGGTTTAGCTACATTGATTACATTCGCCATGACAATACAACACTGGTACAGGTCTGGGGTGGTAAAGTTGTCGTACACCAGGCCCTTTAATTAGTACTCACGTTACCTGCCAAAACCAGTGTTGCAACACCATTTTCGCCAAATATCAGTAGGGTAAAAATTTAAATGCATCATCCGGGGGCTTCGCCGCACCCCCCCCCCCCCCTCATAGTGTTGTCTATTAATACCCCAGTATACAGATGCACACAAGACGCACTGTTAAAAATAATCGCTGTTCTGCATGAAACTCAGATTGAGATACCCCAGACAGAATAATGATTTCGCTTAGCACCTCAGGAGAGAGCACTGGAAACAAACATGATGACCAGTAAAAGCAAAAATCTGGATCATGCCTTCTAATTTAGTTCTATACCGTCGCGAAGCAGAACGTCAAGATTGGACATTTTCATGGCTGTTGTCCGCCTTATATGCATAGGTCAGTTGTCAGCAGGTCATGATAGGCCTAAAAAATCAGCAGGCTACTGACATGTTGGCAGGTGTGGCAACACAGCAAAGCACATATCCAGCAGTGGAAATATTGCATGCACACGCATTATGCGTATTCAACTGACTGCAGTACAACAACAACAACACCAACAACAACAACAACAACAACAACAACAACAACAACAACAACAACAACAACAACAACAACAACAACAACAACAACAACAACAACAACAACAACAACAACAACAACAACAACAACAACAACAACAACAACAACAACAACAACAACAACAACAACAACAACAACAACAACAACAACAACAACAACAACAACAACAACAACAACAACAACAACAACAACAACAACAACAACAACAACAACAACAACAACAACAACAACAACAACAACAACAACAACAACAACAACAACAACAACAACAACAACAACAACAACAACAACAACAACAACAACAACAACAACAACAACAACAACAACAACAACAACAACAACAACAACAACAACAACAACAACAACAACAACAACAACAACAACAACAACAACAACAACAACAACAACAACAACAACAACAACAACAACAACAACAACAACAACAACAACAACAACAACAACAACAACAACAACAACAACAACAACAACAACAACAACAACAACAACAACAACAACAACAACAACAACAACAACAACAACAACAACAACAACAACAACAACAACAACAACAACAACAACAACAACAACAACAACAACAACAACAACAACAACAACAACAACAACAACAACAACAACAACAACAACAACAACAACAACAACAACAACAACAACAACAACAACAACAACAACAACAACAACAACAACAACAACAACAACAACAACAACAACAACAACAACAACAACAACAACAACAACAACAACAACAACAACAACAACAACAACAACAACAACAACAACAACAACAACAACAACAACAACAACAACAACAACAACAACAACAACAACAACAACAACAACAACAACAACAACAACAACAACAACAACAACAACAACAACAACAACAACAACAACAACAACAACAACAACAACAACAACAACAACAACAACAACAACAACAACAACAACAACAACAACAACAACAACAACAACAACAACAACAACAACAACAACAACAACAACAACAACAACAACAACAACAACAACAACAACAACAACAACAACAACAACAACAACAACAACAACAACAACAACAACAACAACAACAACAACAACAACAACAACAACAACAACAACAACAACAACAACAACAACAACAACAACAACAACAACAACAACAACAACAACAACAACAACAACAACAACAACAACAACAACAACAACAACAACAACAACAACAACAACAACAACAACAACAACAACAACAACAACAACAACAACAACAACAACAACAACAACAACAACAACAACAACAACAACAACAACAACAACAACAACAACAACAACAACAACAACAACAACAACAACAACAACAACAACAACAACAACAACAACAACAACAACAACAACAACAACAACAACAACAACAACAACAACAACAACAACAACAACAACAACAACAACAACAACAACAACAACAACAACAACAACAACAACAACAACAACAACAACAACAACAACAACAACAACAACAACAACAACAACAACAACAACAACAACAACAACAACAACAACAACAACAACAACAACAACAACAACAACAACAACAACAACAACAACAACAACAACAACAACAACAACAACAACAACAACAACAACAACAACAACAACAACAACAACAACAACAACAACAGCTTACTTTCCCATCACCGTTGCGTAAGATTCTGGCAGGCGGGGAAAGTACAGTGTCGTCTTGCCAGTGTCCACGTTAATGGCACCAAAGCAGTCAGGCTCGCGCACACCAAAGGCCCAGTGGAAAAAGGATTCCTGATAAGAGACACGGAGGGGAAATACCCACAGTCAGTCAGCGAACTGATTCAAGCATGGGCTAGTCACACACAATGCCAGTCAGAGCACGCTTCAAGTCCAGCACCACAGCCAATAGGCATACTAGCCAAATACTGTAAGACATGTTATTATAACGAGTAGGGCTGAAACAAATATACCGAATATTCGTTAACCTTCGATAAGGATTATATTCTTATGTTCGTTTAGCTAAACGAATATTCGAATTTTACGGAAAATGCGTACTGTACGCGTGACAAAAAGACGGGACTTGAAATAGTGCACTCGCATTGCTGTGTTGTGTTTGGACTGGTCACACGCACAAGGATGCACTTCATCTAAGCGCTGACACGTGTATGAGATCATATCAGTTCCATGTGCGGTATGTGGGGGCAGCTCATGAATGTCGACCATGGCTGGTACAGAATTTGCATGTGCACCACACAATAAAGCCCGGGCAGTAAGTCATGAAAATTGAAGTCTCTTAAAGAACATATTCGCATGTTTGTACGTTATGATAAAGAAGGTTCGGAGAGATCCATGTTCGTTTCACCCCTAATAACGAGTCCCAAATTTAACAACCTGCGAGGAGACAATAGTCGTAAAATAGCAATGAATAAAACTAATTGTGCACTCATAACCATG
The DNA here is from genome assembly GCF_964019385.1 of Sycon ciliatum. Taxonomy (NCBI): domain Eukaryota; kingdom Metazoa; phylum Porifera; class Calcarea; order Leucosolenida; family Sycettidae; genus Sycon; species Sycon ciliatum. The sequence continues at coordinate 11,903,612 of NC_088644.1, forward strand.
TATAAATCAAATATTTATAGTAAAGAAAAAGGACCAAGAAACTACTTGAGTACAAGTTACGCTACAATGTCCATTAACACCACCAGTTACTAAACAATCACCTCATGCGATAACATTGCACGGCACTGACCGGCGCAACCAAGACAAGCACGAGCTGAACGTCTCAGCTGTGAAGGACGTTGGTTGCGCTCACCTTCCCCTCCTCATGTTATTTCTATAAGTTAGAACCTCCCAAGTCGGAAGGCTTTTGGAGGGGGCATCCAAGATGTGCTAGAGCAGTTAGCCAGTTAGTTGTCGAACGTCAGTAAAGTCGGTCAGTGTCGTGCAATGTTATCGCATGAACTGATTGTTTAGTAACTGGTGGTGTTCGTGGACATTATAGCTTAACTTGTAGTTTCTTGGTCCTTTTTTCTTTACTATTAATTCCTTGGCTCTCCATCCGAGTCCATTCTAAACAATTATTAAAATGAAAAAATGAAAAAAATTCCAGACCTTTTTCTCGGGACTATTATCAGTGGAACATCGTCACATGGTAGGAATCGCTAAACAACCAGCTATATAGCTAGAATAATAATCACAAATAGCAGCTTGCGGTTACACATAGCGTCATGAGTTGATGCATTGAATGTGAAAGTGGTAGCGGTAGATGAATGTGGCAGCTGTGTGCGCGTGTGTGAACAACAAAGGGTGAGGGCGTATATTTGAAGAGTGTGAGTACTACGTTTTCTTTCTGCTTACACAGCACAGGGCTGCCACATTCATCTACCACTACCATTTTCACATTCAATGCATAAGCTCACACTGCTGGTGTAAATGACGCTATGTGTAACCGCAAGCTGCTATTTGTAATTACTATTCTAGCTATATAACTGGTTGTTTTAGTGATTCTTACCATGTGACGATGTTCCACTGATGATAGTCACGAGAAAACGTTCTGGAATTTTTTTCATTTCTTTCATTTTAATAATAGTTTTATGCATAGTCTAGTTATGAGTAATAAGTTTTCCATTATGCTTGTGTACCATTATATTGGGTAGTTTTGTTGTTTGTGTGCAGAGAGACTTGGTGTGACGGTATGAAAGAATATTTTCTCCTGTTTAGTTATGGTAACTCAGCACCACTTAGGACTACTAAAAGTAGAATAGCAGCAAATGAAATGCTGGGCTCTTATTGCGAGCTGCATTCTTATTCATACATGTAGCTTGTGGAGCTATTTAGGGGCTTTGAGGGCCCCTTGTCGATACCTCTAATGACTTTGATCTTCGGTTTTTATAGGTTTCCACAAGCTGTTGACAAAGGAAATTCGTACAGATGAAAGAATACGGGAGGCAAAAACCGTACACACTTCTGAAATGCGTAGCTTTTAGTAGTACACCGTACATTTTATGCAGAGTTCATTACCTGCACCGTACTATAATGCATACAGGGAGTTGTACGCACCAGTTTAGAGTATATTCAGCGGGCTTTAAACTAATCCAAGGCCCTCGACGCGTCATCAAGAGTAGTAAAATAACGATTGAGCGGGCTTTAAACTCTGATAAGGCCCTTGGCGGGAATGTCGCTGATTGGTCGTTTCCTGGACAACGAGACAGACCTCGTTCTAAATAAATGAGAGAGTTGCCAGCTCCGGACCCTCACTAAGTTATGCTTGTTCTTTACCTACTGTAGGTCATCATACTAACGCCTCATTTTCCTGAGCTAGCTGAGCTGATGATCAGTCACGTGGTGTGTGTGTGTGTGTGTGTGTGTGTGTGTGTGTGTGTGTGTGTGTGTGTGTGTGTGTGTGTGTGTGTGTGTGTGTGTGTTCGTGACTCTACAGGAGTCAGTTAGGAATTTTGTAGCTCTCATCGTTTGATTAGTTTTTGTTAGTTTTCAGTTCTCAGGGACGACTCTGGGCTTCCAGGGTCGTCCCTGGGACAGTTCCCAGTAGAAGTCCACAGCGGAAAGTCACCAGAGCAGATTACAGGACGAACTTCGGGTGTCGTCACTCTGACTCTGTTTTCCGCTGTTGGACCCATCGCGAGGCCTTGCAAGCCCGCGAATGGAGCCATCTACCGCACGCAGTAGGAGACGAAAGGAGTTTACCCTGAGCGTTGGGACGTGGAATGTCCGCTCGTTGCTGGAAAGTGAAGGACCCGTCCAAACAGCATCCACTCGACATCAAGTGGCTGACGACAAGAAAATTTATCGGATAATTCAAATTTTCAAACGTCTTGGATTGGAAATAGTTTGTCTTCAAGAGACCTACTGGCTGGATAAGAACGTTTACAACATCGACGGAGCAGTGCTAATTTCGTCTGGAAGACCTTCACCTGGCGAGGGAGAGTCGTGTCGAAGGGGTGAAGGTGTTGCGATTCTGTTGCTGGGAAATGCAGCTCGCGCGTGGCGTGACGGCGGTTGTCAATACGACGCCCGCAGCTCTCGGATTGTGTCAGCGCGATTGAAGTTTGATATTCATGGGTGTTCACCGGTATGGTATACTGTCATCTCCGCATATGCTCCGACGTTCGCCAGCAAGCGAATTGCCAAGGAACAGTTCTTTGCGGACTTGCAAGCGACTTTGCCACGGATGGGCACAGAAAAGTTTATTCTGTTGGGTGACTTCAACGCCAGAGTTGGATCCCGTACGCATGCTGACGCTGATGAGTGGTCACGTGTACGGGGCCCACATGGAGTGGGTGAGATGAACTCTGCAGGACGTGAGCTGTTGGATTTTCTTGCATCTATTCAGGCGATGGTGTGTAACACATGGTTCTGCAAGACAGAGGATAGGAAGTGGACCTGGCAACATCCAAGGTCAAAGAGATTTCATTGTATTGATTTTGTCATCACGTCACAAGCTGACTACCACCAATGTATTGATGCTCAAGTTATAAGAAGTGCGGAATGTGGGAGCGACCACAACCTGGTGGCTGCGCGTTTTGTAGTAGGCCGTCTGCAGCGCCGCTCGCGTTGTGTGCAAACGAAGAAATGTAAGCGGTTTGATGTTGCACGTTTGAAGGATGTCCACAGCACTGACTCATCTGGAAACATCACACGAGTTGCTGATGTCTATCGTGAATGCCTCACAAACAGTCTGCAACAGCCGAATGAACATACCACCTGTTTCTTGTACAAGTCGAGCCCAGGGCTCAACTGTACCCCACAAGTTTAGAACATCCACGAGTTCTGAAGTTGAGTATTGGAAGATTCTCTTTTCACACAACCAAATAATTTGCACACTCTGCCAGCAAGGAACAAAGGAAAAAGGCCCCCGACTAAAGAGGGCTACAGGCTAATATATGCACAAGGGTAGATCCACACCGTACAGTAAGATTGCACCGGAAGCGAAAGAAACAAATACCACGCGCGTAGCGTCAGGATTCTGTGCACAGCTACAGGCAGATCACGCAGTCTGCGGTGTGGACTGAAACTACACAAAGAAAAGTAAGTCTACAATGCACTATAACCTAAGCATCGGGCCATAGATCCATAGTGGCACCGCAATGAAACACGAGAAGGACCATGCATTCACGCAATACAGTTATGATGATCACAAGTGCAACCAGCAGCATGGATACAACGGGAATCACTACTAACGGCCATGAGTGATAACATAGTCACACAGTAGAAAGAGGTGTCAGGTGGTTGAACAGCAGTAGTTTTGCCAACATCCTCCCCCCGGTGACGATCCATCGGTCACCCTATCGTCGGACATCCAGGACGCAGATCTTACTGACAGGTCGTCGGAGGGTGCCGGTCTGCGTCTGCACATCTGCTACTCGCACTCGTCCGTCTGGGCCGGGATAGACAGCAGTAACACGTCCCTTCGGCCAAGTGCCTCTCGGCAGGCTTCCATCGGCGATCACAACAATGTCGTCAGGCTTCACAGGTCTTGGATCGGCACCATGCCATTTCGTCCTCCTTTGGAGGCAGGGCAGGTATTCTTTTAGCCAGCGTCGCCAAAGACATGAAGCTGACATGACTTCCTCGTTGACATTCTCAGGCAGTAGCAGCGGGGTACAACGATGTGACTTAGCTCGCGGAGACCTCCCCACCACTGACGCCACTTTTCCAGCAGACTGTCCAGTAGGGGTTGGTCCCACCCAACTCCAGTGCGCCAAACATCTTGCAGAAGGACTCGTGCTGCTAGGGTATGACAGGATAGAAACCCCATCGGGTCGAACACTGACATGATCATGCGGAGTGCCTGTCGCTTTGTTGGCCGGGGTGACTTAGCTTCTTGGTCAACGAGGCGTTGACTGAGGCGGAAGTTAAATTGATCAGTCTCTGGGTCCCACTTCAGACCAAGCGCTCGCTCCATGGGCAGCTCCGTGCCGCTGTTGAATGTCGGTGCGTCAACTGCTCGGCGCTCTGCTGGAATGTGCTGCAGCAGCTCTCTGGAGTTGCTGACCCAGTGGCGAATGAGGAACCCACCAGCATCGTGGATGGCCGACACCTGGTCCACTCGGTTTCTGGCTTGTTCTTCATCATCGGTGGAGTCATAGTAGTCATCGACATAGTGATTCTCACAGATGGCCCGTACGGCGTCAGGCCACCGATCGGTGAACTCCGAGGCGTTCTTTCGCATCACATACTGAGCGGCTGCCGGCGAGCATGTGGCACCAAATGTCATTGCTGTCATGTGCATGACATCTGGCTCTCGGCCACGGTCACGCCCTCGCCACAGGAATCTCTGTGCTGGCAGATCCTCTTTCCTGATGAGTACCTGATGAAACATCTGTTGGATGTCTCCGCCGAAACCAATTCGGTGTTGCCGGAACTTGAAGAGGACACTCGGAAGAGGATTGAGGAGATCTGGTCCACTGACTAGAGCATCATTAAGGCTCATGCCGTTGCTTTTCGCTGCTGCATCGAATACCAGGCGAATTTTCCCTGGCTTGTTGGGGTTAACTACTCCAAAGTGTGGCAAGTACCACCTGCGGCCAACGTTGTCTTGGTCCAGCTCCTCCTCTGTCAGCTTCCTCGCATAGCCTGTAGCGACATACTCTGCAATCTTAGAGCAGTACTGATCTGCATAGGCTGGGTTTCGGTCCATCTTCCTTTCCAGAGACATCAGCCTCGATTTGGCCATTTCGTAGCTCTCGGGGAGGGCGATGTCACTCGAGCGCCATAGCAGACCTGTCTCCCAACGGGTGCCAACTCGCTCGGTGGTGGACTCCAGCAGCCTCTCGGCACGGACTTCTTCCCTCGAGCTGGTCTTGTTGGAGGTGACCTTCACACCAAAAGACTCCGTGCTGAATGACTCCTTGATGAGCTGATGGAGGTCATCGTCAGCGGTTCTTGCAAGGTGGCAATGTTCGATCTGTGCGACTCCTGCCCTGTCATTGCCATGTACTGACCAGCCTAGCTTGCATTTCGTCATCATTGGCGCGCTCGGCGGTCCTTCGATTACCTCGCGGGGAAGAATAAGGTGGCAGTTGTCTTGGCCTATCAAGAGTCTTGGCTTCGTGTTGGCTCCAACGATCTTGGGACTGTCGGCTAGGTGAGGCCAGCGGCTACTCAGTTTTGGTACGTCGATCTGTTGCTCAGGTAAGTCCATCTTGCTTACTGTCCTCACGTTGTCCAGTGAAAACGTTCCACCGTCTCCTTCAACTTCGACACGGACACTCTGCGACCGTTTGTCTGTCTGATTGCTGTCATCAGTCCAGGTGAGAAACAGCGGGCGACGGGGTCCTTCGGCTCCAATCTCCTTGGCAATGGCAGCATCCATAAGGGTCACCGTGGAGGCCTCGTCAAGGAGAGCTGACGTACGGACTTCACCAGATGGGCCTCGGATCGTCACTGGGACTGTGCGTAGGATGACTCGGTCGCGCCGGTTGCATTTGCCGACAAGATACGTATGTCCTTCCACAGCTTGAGAGCTTGTGTTGGGCTGATCTGGATTCTGGCCACTAGTGCGTGTGTCGTCCGGTCGTTTAGCTGGGTGTAGCAGATGGTGGTGCAAGCGGTCGCACCCTTGCAACCCACATGGCTTCTTGCTCGGGCAGTTACCGGATCGATGCCCATGAGCTAGGCAGGTGAAGCAACGACTCTCGGCCCTTATCCATTTCCAGCGATCGTTGACGCTCTTCTTGGCAAACGTTCGACAGTCCCGAGTGGCGTGGCCGGACCGTTTGCAGAAGGCACATTGCTTCTCGGTGGCGGCGAACGTGCTGCCTCTGGGGAATGTGGGGCGCTTCGCACTATCCACCGGGAACATAGCTGGTCGCTTCACGCGGGACACAGCATCCGCTCTCTCCTCCAGCCACTCTGCTAACGTTTCGAGGGTCACTTCCTGGTCCCGAGTGCGTATGTGCTCCCCCCATAAACGTCGTAGGCTGCTGGGGAGTTTGGAGACGATCTCTTGTCGCAGCGCTGGGTTTGTTATGTGTCCCGTGCTCTCCATCAGCTGCATCGTTGCCACGAGGTTCCCTACCACATTGGCAAGGTCGATCAGTGCTTCAAAGTCCTCTTCTTTCACCGCTCTCTGCTTCTGAGCGTTGTCAATGATGGTTTGTATGACCTGTTCTGGCTGTCCGAAGCGGGTTTCAAGAGTCCGAATGACTCTATCCACATTGTCTGGAATAACGAGCATGGCCATGACTGCCTCTTTGGCTTTACCACTCAACGCCTTCTGGAGGCGTGCCATGTTCTCATGGTTGCTGAAACCGCACTCCTGTGTTGAGACACGGTACATATGGTGGAACATTGGCCATGTAGCAGGGTTTCCAGAGAAATTTGGTAGGTCTCTCCCAGCTGATTGTCTCGCCACCATTCTCTGGAGATCACTCGGGTGGGATTCCGCTGGTTGCGTCTGCGCATTTGCCACAGGTAGGCGTTCGGCCAGAACCTCGGCCAGCTGCGCCATGGCTGTCGTCATCGTCCTTCCAACTGAGTCTGACACAGTGGATGCCGAATCCACTCCAGCTGTGGCTGTACTGGGCGCTTTGGCACTTTGGTCGGTTGGAGGGGCGGCCTCGTGTGTGCCCTGGCGGTATGCGCCGAGCTGACTCTTCAGCTCTTCCAGCTCAGATTCCCGGGCACTCAACTCACGTTCCAGCTCTCTTCTCTCATTCCCGCGGGCTTCAGCCTCTTGTGCCAGCTCCTCCCTGACGCCGTCAAGTTGTTTCGCTTGGCTGGCGACCTGAGCCTGAACGTCTGCTAGTGCTCGGCGCTGCAACTCGAGCTGTCTGTCGCGGGCAGTGAGTTCCTGTCTTAGGACCGCAGACTCTTTCTTTTCAGCGCTCAGTCTGCAAGTAAGATCGGACCTTTGGTCTTCTGCGGCCTGCAGTGTATCACAAAGCTCGTGATGTGCAGAGGCTTCAAGGGCCAGCCTGTCACAGTACGCACGCTCTTTACATTCCATTTCCATGGTCATAGCCTGCAGTTTCCTCTCAGTCTCGGCTAGGGCAAACTTAGCGGCTGACAGTTTCTGCTCACAGTATTCATGTGTACTGATGGTGTCTGGCCTGGGCTGTACTGGTGGTACGCCAGTGGCAGTGGCTGGACTCCTACATACATTTGGTACAGTGAAAGGATTCCAGTCAGAGAGCAGGTCAACAGCTGGCACAAGTGCTTGCCTTGGCATTTGACTATCACAAGCACCTGGTACCTGTACTGTCTGGCTGGGTGTATGACTGTTACTCACAGCCCGAGACCGAACTACAGTGGCTTTATCATGTTGTGGAGCGGGTGTGGTGGCTCCGACTCCAAGATGTTGTGGGCTTACTTGAGCACTAGAAATATCTATGAGATCAGAGACTTCACGCTCACCGGTATCACGACGCAAATCCCACTGTCGTTCCTCATACTCTTCCACAGGAGGGGTACCAGCCGTATCACTATCGCTATCACCGGGAAGCTCCTCCGCATCTTCACCCAGTGCAGCTCTCCGTGCCGACAAGCGCATCTCCGAGAGCTTTCTCTGCGTGGCGAGTTCTTTCTCGCGGGCTACTCTTTCCAACTCCGCGATATTCTCTGCTTCCGCTACCTCGGCGGCAAGCAGCTTCGCTCTCTTGATGGCACTACTAGCACTAGTCCTGCTACTCTTGGTAGCATTTGTCTTCCTGGAAGACGTTGTTGACGCTGCCGTCAGCGTTGGTGACGGACTGTTCCGTCGTTTCTCCTGTTCGGAGATCATTCCTTCCGGAGAAAATCGATTGGGTTCACAACCCTTGTTCGTTCTGGTTGAGCGACGTAGCTCTTTGCCACTCTCCATGGCTTATCTCGCCTCAGAGGCGTCACAATAGCCGGCTCGAGATCCGGCTCGAAGGACCAATGTTTCTTGTACAAGTCGAGCCCAGGGCTCAACTGTACCCCACAAGTTTAGAACATCCACGAGTTCTGAAGTTGAGTATTGGAAGATTCTCTTTTCACACAACCAAATAATTTGCACACTCTGCCAGCAAGGAACAAAGGAAAAAGGCCCCCGACTAAAGAGGGCTACAGGCTAATATATGCACAAGGGTAGATCCACACCGTACAGTAAGATTGCACCGGAAGCGAAAGAAACAAATACCACGCGCGTAGCGTCAGGATTCTGTGCACAGCTACAGGCAGATCACGCAGTCTGCGGTGTGGACTGAAACTACACAAAGAAAAGTAAGTCTACAATGCACTATAACCTAAGCATCGGGCCATAGATCCATAGTGGCACCGCAATGAAACACGAGAAGGACCATGCATTCACGCAATACAGTTATGATGATCACAAGTGCAACCAGCAGCATGGATACAACGGGAATCACTACTAACGGCCATGAGTGATAACATAGTCACACAGTAGAAAGAGGTGTCAGGTGGTTGAACAGCAGTAGTTTTGCCAACACCACCGTTGAATGCAAATGGTCGAGGTTGCGCACCGCGGTCACCGAGTCTGCAGAGGAGACCCTCGGTTTTCAGAAACGTCGTCAACCAGATTGGTTTACTGAGAGCAAAGATACCCTCGAACCCTTGTTGAATGAAAGGAATCAGCGATATCAAGAATGGATTTCAAGTGGCAGGTCTGATGACACGTGGAACAGGTTCAAGGCTGCCAGGAGTAAGGCAAGAGCTGCTGTCCGCTCTGCCAAGAACTCCTGGTTCACCAACAAAGCCAAATCTCTTGATGGTGCACGGTTCAGTTCCTCACGGGTGTGGGCATGTGTTAAGGATATGCAGGCTGCCAAGCAGGGATTACGCCCTGTGTCTACTACCGCTATTAGGGATGCAAATGGCAACATCTGCAAATCTGTGGAGGAACAAGGTGGACGATGGTACCAACATTTCGATGGCGTACTCAACATCCCTAGCACATTTGATCCATGTGCCATTGACGAAATAGACCAGCAGCCTATCAACCAGAACATCGCTGGCAAGCCGGATGCAGCAGAGGTGGCGCGAGCTATTCGACAACTCAGCAACGGCAAGGCCGCTGGCGCCTCAGCTATCCTGCCTGAGTTGGTCAAAGTGGGTGGTGAGAGTTTCATGGAGGCACTGTTGGATCTGTTGCACCATGTCTGGGATGACGAGGCTGTTCCGCAGGAATGGGTAGACTGCAACCTTGTGCCAATCCCAAAGAAAGGTAACCTCTCATTGTGTGATAATTGGCGTGGCATATCACTCCTGGATGTTGTTGGGAAAGTTGCTGCTCGAGTACTTCAGTCCAGATTACAGATTATTGCGGAGAATATTCTACCCGACTCCCAGTGCGGCTTTCGTAAGGGTCGATCTTGCACAGACATGGTGTTTGCAGTTCGCCAAGTCCTGGAGAAGTTGTACGAACATCGCTGCCCGGGATACGTTGTCTTTGTTGATTTACGTAAGGCGTACGACTCAGTAAACCGTGAATGCATGTGGCTGATTCTCGCGAAGGCAGGGGTCCCTAGTAACATCGTAAACATCATCAAGTCGTTTCACACCTCCATGTCGGCTACTCTCTCCATCGGGTCAACACCCATCCAACCCATTGCAGTGAAGAGTGGTTTGCGGCAGGGCTGTTGTATGGCACCAGTCTTATTCAACATATTCATGTGGGCTGTTTTCCAGAGATGGTCCAGAGTGGTCGAGCATGTGCCTGGTATCGGCGTCCCGTTAGCATTCAATCCTGGGGGCTCGCTTTATTTCAAGAGAAAGCGTACTGACGATCAGACTACCATCAACGACTGCCAGTTCGCTGACGACTCTGCACTGTTTGCCACTACCCGTACTGCTGCTGCTCTTGCTCTGGATATGTTCATCGATGTCTCGTCTGCATTTGGTCTGACCGTCAATCTGGACAAGACCAAATTTATGGCGGTTGGCTATGGTATCACGGATGATGACCGACTTCCTCTTCCTGTGAAGAATGGCACATTGGAATGTGTGCGTGAGTTCCGATACCTGGGTGCTGTTATCCATGATTCTGGCCGATCTCACAAAGATGTATCGACCCGTGTTTCATCTGCCTCCCGTGCTTTTGGAGCGCTCCGTCATGCTGTCTTCAATGACCACAATCTCTCTCTGCGCACCAAGCGTCTGGTTTTCGAGGCCTGTGTTCTGTCCTTACTGCTCTATTGTGCGGAGACGTGGGTACCGCTGCAAAGTGATGTGCAACGGATCACGACCTTCTACTACCGGTCGCTTCTTTCCATCATGAGTGTTGCACAGCGGGATGTGTGGGACTTGAAGATAGCCAAGGACACCATTCTGAAAACATGGAATGCAGCAAACCCACTGGATATCCCCGACCGCCTCATGCAGAGAAGACTGGAATGGCTTGGGCACGTGGTACGCATGCCTGAGGAGCGGATGCCGCGGATGTTGTTGTTTGGCACATTGCTGCCACCACGCCCAGCGTGTGGCCCGCGGAAACGATGGCGAGACGCAATTAGGGTCGACCTGCGACGAATAAACATCGCCGACGAGTCATGGTTTGACACAGCGCAGGAACGATCTGAGTGGCGGCAAGCTTATCGAGCAATACAACCAGCTCAGAAACCGGCTCGGGAGATAGTCTGCGAGGTGTGCCGGCGTGCATTTGCTCGGCAGCAAGATATCGCCCGCCACAAGTGCATCATGGAACGGCGTAAACCAGTCCAGCAGCAAGCCAACAGCCGCCAGTGCTCCCAGTGTCACCGATGGTTTCGGAGTGCGGGTGGCATTGCAGTCCATCGCTGTGTCCAGTCCAATTCTGCCCCGAATGTTGCCAATGCCACAAGCTCTTCACCTGTACGCCTATGTATTCGGAAACCGTGCTGTACCGCTCACTGTCCCATTTGTGAACGCTGCTGTAAGTCGATCCGGGGCTTTGCTATCCACAACTGCAACCGATCCACCAGGCGCCCAACTGCTGATGAAAGGGACAAGTTCCAATTGCAATGTCAGAATTGCCGGAGGCGTTTCAAAAGGCGAAACGACTTATCCCGTCACCAACGCTCATGTCTCCTCTCGTCTCCGTCTCGCTCAACGAGAAACACGTGACCTACATGGCAGTGTATACCAGGACCAGGACCAGGTGTGTGTGTGTGCGTGTGTGTGTGACTGCTGGACAGCCTTTGTGCTCCTGCATGTGATCTACATTGTACAACACTTGGTTGCTCAAGTGATCCGTGCCAGCCCCGCCAGCCCCCCCCCCCCCCCCCCACACCCACCCACAGGTGGCCCTTTGCGCTTCTGTCATGTACTAGTACTAGTAGTAGTAGTAGTATTAGATGGGTGTACCACAGACACACAAAATACGTGATCTCTCACGTGCCGGCCCATAAAGTCATTACTGTATCACAGCACCAGATGGGACACACAGACGCGTGCGATCGCGCGAATTAATGGTGTGCAGCTATGGTGCAGCGGAGCAATCTGGCACCGCTCAAAACAGGCAAGCATTAACTGTGTACACGGACTACATGCTATTCACCTGTCTGAACACAGTATCTGTATCTGTGCAGTAGCGCTGCTCTTGCTCGCCACCTTGCAGAACAACAACAGAACCTTTCGGCAAGTCCTTGTTCTCGCGCAGCGCTTCCACCAGGCGAGTGCGGTTCAGCGCATGCAGCGAGGCATTGACAGGCAGAGTGTTGGTGCCCAACTCAAAAACTGGCCTGCATATCACATTCATCAGAAGAGGAGCGAATCATGCAGCTTGTACGACTAGACGCGTCAAGCATCACATCTACTTACGTGGGAGAAGCCATGTTCGAACAAGACGCAGGAGGAGGTGAACAAGACCGAAAAACACAGTATGTCCTTGTTTGTTTCAACCAGGGAGTCGTATATACCAGATATACCCGACTCCCTGGTTCCAACTACAAAGAAAAGAAGTCAAAGTCAAAAATTAATCAATGCAAACCTTGCTTGTGACGTTGTGTGTTGACAGTGACAGTGTTGTTTGTTTCCATCCGAAATTCAAGCATGACGTCGAACTTACTTGATTATTTTACTAGTAGTCTACTACTAGTAGATCTACGTCATGCATGATCAGTACTAAGCCTTAGCTTAGGGCATTCACTATTCAGTCTGCATGCTACAGTCCATTCAGAAAAAGATGGACTTCTAGCTTTTGGCCATAAATGGGTCAAACTTTGAGTTTTTTTAGAATTTTTTTCTGCAATCCCCTATGGAATCCTCTTCCAATTATGTTTCTGAAGTCTATTTGTCCAAAAAGCAAGCCATAACAAGAATAGGATATCGGCCAGGTTTTGCCCCAGAAGCATTGAAATTGGAAAAAACCATCAAAATCCAGGCCGTTTGACCCTGCCTGCAACAGTGCATTGTGGGGTTCGAACCCCAGTTCAGGTACCCTTTTTGGACTCTTTTTCAAAGTTCAAATTTCGCAGCACTGCACTGTGTACAATGAAATCACGAAAAATCGCCAAATACGGGAGCTCGCCAGAGCCAGGGCCCATCTTTTTCTGAATGGACTGTAGTACTCAGTAGAATAGATTACGTGGAATCGGGGTTACCATGGTTACACGAGGAGTGAAGGCGCAGATAAGAATGTGGCAGTGTGTTTGGCCTCAAATCGCTCTAGTTTTCCATAATTTTCCAGCGTTTTGAAGATACAAAGTGATCAACTAACTACCGGTATTACTTAGGGCGCGTTCGAATTGTCACTCTTTGACTTTTCAAGGAGTTTTGTTTTTCCGAAGAGGTGGCCTTATTCAGTTATTGGCCTCTTCTAGGGTCCAGCGGATAATGCCGGCATTATATTCGGCATTATGAGAGTATCCGAGCATTATGGAGCATTAGAAAGGAACAAGACGAGCATTATGTGAGGTTTGAGCGGCATAACGAGTTTCTTAGTGGCCCATATAATTATGATAATGTCGGAAAATATCAGGTTTTTGACAACAATCGGCTAAAGTCATGAGGTGCAACTCCATGTATTGTACCTGCACATGACTTTGTGATTGTGTAGACACGTAACATCTTTAGCACCAATGCTACATTTACCTGACTACATACATGTAATGCCATTGCTACATGAAGTCTTTATGTAGCAATGTGGTCAGGTAAATGTACAGGTGATGTAGCATGCCGAAATTGCAACTGAGGCTGTTAAACAGAATCCGTAACGATGATTTACGAGGAGTTCTTTTTTTAGAAATCATGGAGAGCCATGGAGGAGACTAGACGTACGCGAAGTGAATATCAAACAGACGAAGAGAAGATTTCCTGTTATGCCATAGGCTCTGGCCAAAGCATTAATTTTCTACTATTCTCTAGCGATACTGAAGTAAACACTGATCCATTGATAAATTTTGACCTGGATGAAGGAGCGGCTATAAACAGAAAGAACTTGTTCCAAACAACTGCCTTTGCCGAGTCCAGCGCAGCAGGCTCGAAAATAACTAGAATTTCTCATGGACGCGGTACCAAGTCGATTTGAGTGCTCAGGACTCAGAGGAGCGCGTGTCTTACTTTCCAGGTGAAGCACATACAGTTCGTCGTGGACGATTGTAATGCAAGGCCTACAAGTACAGTCAAGTGCTATCAGGAAAGAAGAGTATTATGGCCAACCATTTGTCTCCACGGAACCGCAGGAGAAGAAGACAGCGCAAGCAGAGGATGTAGAGCGGCAAAATAATTTTTTCTGACCACGTGTTTTCAGGATTTCCGCAAATGGGAGGGATCTCGATCTGAGATCGCCTGGCCCTCAGGAACTGGCCTCACGTGAGCTGTTTCAGATGAAGACATTTTCACAGAGTGGAAGCAGTGACAGCTTGTCTGCAGGCATGAATACCACTTCCCATGATAGGCTTCTAGCACGCAAATGAACACCAGCAATAATGGTTTCACCTCTCACTACATGGATAAGCAAGGGAAAAGATTTGACACACACATTGTTCAGCCACAGCCCTGCATCAAAGTTGCAATGGAGAGCAGCCAATGGAGACGCGATCATGTTTTATAGTGCTAAGAAGTGGTGGAGTTCGTGAGAGATATTGTAGCAGCTTCAGAGGCAGATCGGCTAAATGCATCCTTTTTCTGGAATTGAGTTTGACAATGTGCAGCATTTCTTCCATTTTTGTTTCAAACCAAGAGCATTATAGCCCTTGTTGAAGCATTATAATCAGCATTACAGGGTAGTTTTTGGAGCATTATGATTAGCATTATACGAACATTTTCGGAGCATTATCCGCTGGACCCTAGCCTCTTCAGAAAAACGAAGCTCCTCGAAACTCATCCGATGGGAAGGTGGATTAGTTTTCGAAGAGTTTGGAATAGCTACGTCACGTAGCACGTGGAGATATAATTAATTTTCGATCTGATCGGACGTCATCATCGCCATGACAATTCCACTGAAAAACTAGTAAAATAATAGAAACCGTTCTAATGCCGTAATGGGACACTTCAACTAATCTCTTTATAAAATTAGTTTGAACAGTTGATGAAGACAATTCGAACGCGCCCTTAGTTTCCTGTGAGAGGCTGTGTTAGTAGTAGTAAGTTGTAGTAGTAGTAGTATTTTGTTAGGGAAATCCCTACTGTGTCTTCACGGTCCCGACGCGATGACCCCACCGGTGTTCATGTATGTACTCCCCATGGCCCAGCCTTTTTTTCATTTTGAAGCTTTTTAGTTCTCAAGGAAGACGTTCCGAAATGCTTTCCAAGGACCACTGTTGGGTTCTTGTTTGCAGCAACCGTCATCCCTAGTCTAAGAAACCCACTTGTCTTTCCATGCGTTCCCTGGTGATGCTGGTATTCCACTCTCTTGAATCCTGGCGATCTGGCGAGAAGAGGGCAGCAGTTTGCTGCGACATCGTTCACAGTGTTGTGTTCGGAACACTTTGTCGATGACGACTTTCATCCTTTCTTTTGCGAAGACGCGGAACGCCCTGCCAAGAGACTCTGGAGCTTGAGAAAAAGGCATGACCCATCCCTGTCTTCGCTATTCAAGGAAGATCGACTGCTTGCTGGCGCTGCTCGAGCTGCTGATGTTGAAGTGCAGAGAGACGCAGCCTCAATGCTGCCTCATCGCTCAGGTGTGCGGAGAAAGTCATCTGAGTTCGAGCTGTGGCTGTGTGCACGATATGACAGACTTTCACATTATGCACATAGCCACCAAAGTAAAACTCATGGACACTAGTACATATGTATGGGCTTCTTCACTACCGTACTGGCAATATAATAGAGAGGTTAAGTTTCACGTAAAAGTCTTACGTCCGTGAACTTTTACGTCAAAAAGTGAAAAAACTCACGTAAAATTTGACGTGTTTTACGTGAGTTGACTGTCCCGCACGTAAGTTCATGACGTGAGTTTTTGGAAGTTTCGCTTGGTTATACCGATCGAATTTGTGTGAGTTTCCGGAATTTTATCGAGATTTATCAAGTTTGTTGGAAGATTTGATATTTGTGCGAACTAAATCCGAATCCTGCCAGGCAAAATTTCACGTCACGTCGCACGTGTAACTTAACCTCTAAAAATTACACGTAACGTGAGATTTGCACCGCGTTTTGAAAAAGGGCAAAAAACGTGTAACTTAACCTCTCTAATGTTGCCGCGTAACGCGTAACGCAGGGGGGTGCGGCGTAACGCGCGACCAGGCTAGTGCGACAAATTTTCGTTGAGTTCGTAACGACCTTACGTGCGTCCGGCGGGGTGCGGCGATCTTTTCATTGCAAAAAAGGCTGAAAACTGTGAAAGCACGTGTACCGCGTGGTGAAAAGTTCAAAACTGGACGCAGCAGGAAGTCCTGCAATAGCAAAAAAAGGACTGCGGCAATATAGAAACCTGTGTAACGGCTCCTGTGTGACTTTGCATGTAACGCTCTGCGTGCGGTAAACATATGCCAATGTAACGCTTCATGGCCTCACTGCGACCATATTATATTGCCAGTACGGTAGTACTACTCCATCAACTCCCTCTTCACTGTCGTCGGCGACTTGCCCCTGCGTTGGAGTAGAGCAAGCCTGGGAAACAGAGGTTCATCACTCATCCACACGGGCCGATACTGTTCGAACCCGCCAGCAGCATTATGCTCAGCGCCAGCACCAGGAACAGCTCTTAAACACCACCCCCGGCACCAGTCCTGATTACCTTCGACGTTCCTTCCCGTACTGTTTCCTTGAATTGTGGAACAGCCTCCCCGAGGACATCTTTCCCCGTCTGGCCAATCACTCTCCACTCACAGCTTTTAAAAAAGGTGTGAACAAACACATTTCAGACCAGCCATGGTCTTGGGACGTGCTTTGAAGCCCATCATGTTGTTCGTCTCACTGTTCTTTCCAGATTGCACCTCTCGGTTTGGGGATGTGCATTGAAGCACCCCATACTAACGGTCTATACTGTCCTCTCTTGGTCACCACTCTCCCTATTACCTATATTGTAATTACCATTCATGTATTGCGCTTCAGATTTTCTTCCGTTTTTGTCTCTTGGTGCGTTACCGGCATGGCGATACTGAGACCTAATGGTCAGTGGAGTGCCTGTAGCCTCACCAGCACTGCTACTATCTGTGACTGTGGCGACCACCATTCAATGTCTAGTCCTCCCCTAACCGTACCCCAACTCTCTCTCTCCCAGCGCTCTTTTTATCTGTCTTTTCTTACTCTTTTTTCTTTGTCAGCCTTCCTGGTGGTTATGTGCTTTTTCAAGTAAATAAAAAAAAAAAAAAAAAAATCCACTAGGACGCATGAAATGTTGGGCACGATGACTGTACACTCGAGGAAGTGGTGCCCTTCTTAGTTCTAGGAGCATCAGGGTTCTGCATAGTGAAGTGTTCTCTACATCGACAGAAGAGAGAAGGTAGAGAAAATAAAAATAAATTTCAATCTACAGTAATCCGAAATATCCATTGAATGCGGAAAACTTACCGCTCCAACAACTCCTTCTTTTTCCAGACAGATCCGCACCCTCATTCAGCAGAAAACTGTTCAGTTCCTTCACAGGCCATTCTTCATTTGATAGTGAGTTCGTCCACGGGTGCCACAGCCAGCGATGGCAAACCACTCGACACTCTCTCCTCCATCTCCAAAGTGGAAAAATACAGTGTTTCACCATGCTCAACAACTGACACCCTGCACAAAAATCGAAGAGGATGCCCCGCCTCGGATCACGTGACCGTTATTGTGCTTTGGCCTTTTCTGAGCGACCAAAATGATAGTGAAGAGTAGTGTCAGTGAGGGAGTGGGTGACACCAGCAAAACGGGCGGGATCAGGGAACACACTGGCACATTCTTCGCCTTCGCTCCTCGTGTAACCATGGTAACCCCGATTCCACGTCGGACCCTGCGGGTCCTAGCGGAATCTACGATTACACTTTGGAGTTTCGGCTTCGAATGTGACAGTGTGACTTTTAAAGTGATCCACCACCTCAACCAAGGCAAGGGCGTAGCCAAGCGTTATGCGCGAACTTACTTAGGAGAATCGCGGATGTGGAGTAAAGGAACTGGCATCTCGCAGAGTGCTTGATGTACGTACAAATGTATCTAGGATACACCATATGTACAGGTGCCCTTCAAGTCGGAGACATGAAGGGAAAAAAGGTGACAGGCAATTAAAAATGACAAGCACAGGACACAGAACATAATACTGCGACACTACGGCGAGGCTGTGTCGAAAGTACTGAATGTCACAGTACTCCTCGAGACAGGAATGTGGACAAAGAAGTTTGTCCCTTGCAAACCAGGGAACCAGGAAGGTCTTCGATCTGGAACCCTAGACATTTGTCTTGCTGACGGAGGCAAGGGCGACCGCAGCACGTACATGTACATGTCTGTACCTTCGGCAGTTGATGGCAGTTGAATACGGACAGACTGCGAAGCTCCGAGATGAACGGGGAGCCTGAGTCAAAGCCATCTACACAGTAACGTGCCGCGTCAGACGATTCCGAGGCAATTGGGATTGGGTCCCCAAGCCTGCAGAACCTCCAGCACATTGACGACACTCCATGTGCTGGCAGGCCAGCAGTAATAGACATCGGGCATCAAACCGGCTCCAATCTGCCATGGGCCTGTGCGTGCCAGTTTCCCATTCGGTTGCGGGGCGGGGGCGCTTTGCTTGCAAGGGTGCTATATTATGAATGCCCTCCCCAGCGACATCCGTGCCATCCATCACGCTCGGCAGTTTCGCACGCAGGTAATCCCCTATACCTGTGCCCTGTAGATGCTGAAGACAAGCGAAATCTTCTGTTTTTCTGTTCTCTTTCTGCTGTACCCGATCTCCCTCTGATGTACCGCTGACTCTACGCTGAAGATCTAAATAATAATAATATTCGCGGGATCCGCGTCGGCATCGCTTGAATGTTCAGAAACACACAAACTAAAGATCTAAGTATTTTAATTCTCATTCTCATTATAATTTTCATATTCGCTTTCATGTTATTGGGTTCTATGCCCGTTTGAATTTGCGAATCAAAATAAAATTTAATACAAACAAACAAATGGGTGGTCGCTACATCAGCCTGACCAATACTCCAAGAGGCCCTGGACACGTAGCTGGAGTGTCGACGAGAGAGGAGAAAGATGCATTGGTAATTGGTCTATACTGCCTCCCTACATCGCACTGGGTGGCTAAGTAGTTGGTCCGACTGCGATGAACTCCAGACCGGAGCCACCAGGAGCACTCGCTATACGTGGTGAATGGCGCTAACCATCAGGCATGAATTGATGAGGCAGAATAGAGGGTGCAGAAGTGCATTCTCCCACGGGTCTGGTCTGCCGGAAGGACTAAGGAAGCCTGACCCTCGGCCTCAGGATCTGAGCGCTAACTCCCATGCTGATCCAGTTAGCGGATATGGCTGGCCACAAATAGGTCAAGTGGGCTGTACCAATGATGTAACTTTGTAAGGACCTGCCTGTCCAACAGGCAGTTGCCGCTGTCTGCAGACAGTGACGGTCGTTCGGGTCGTGGGCGATGTGCCGAACATTGACGGCGACTAGGTGGAGCCAGCGGGGTCGCGCCAATAGTAAGAGGTATGTACTCTTGGTAGCGCCAACAGACACATAGTCAGCCAATGTTTCCTTCCTTGGATACGTAAGCAACAGCCATCACATGGTCAACCTCGACATGCAAAGGTACTCCCGTTATGCCATGCACTGGGGCTTGCAGACCAAGGTACTCCGCCCACAAGCAGTAGATGAATGGAGTTTAACTCCTGCAGAGTCATGTGGCTATGGTTGGCTGCTGTGCATGGGTCCTGAACTGACGGGCTCTCGCACACAGCGATGGCACCTGTGAGGTGACTGGCTGGCCATCCCGACGGACCCAGTAATGGAGACTTATCAATTATTGAATCATCAGTCCATATATCGAGGCTGCACAGCTCAGGCTGTGGAGCTCTATCCTGCAAGCACTATATTCTGTAATGATCGACTGTGAAGCTGTGCTAGCAGGAACGCCTTCCCCAAGTCCGGACGCTTCGCGTTCAGGCGTCTCAAGTGGTTTGGTGATGGAAGAGATGGTGAGCCTCAAACATTCCAGGGACTGCCCCAGCTACAAGCCGGACTTGTGCAGGTTCACGTGGAGCCCAAGATGCTCCAGGAGGCGGATCGTTGCTTGCACTATGGTGTGCCGCAACCAGACCGCACACAATAACGAGGCAGGTGTCAATGCACATCACCACCTTCACAGCCCATGTCCGGAGAATGCAGACGATCGATGCAGACACTTGGTGCATGTGCGGCGTGAATAACACATGCCGAACGGTAGACATGTTTACCGCCAGCCACTTCCGGATGACCGGATGGATGCCGGTCGAGTGACACATGTCCTTCATGGCCAAATAGCACATTGGCTCCATGAGGCTGGCAACATCGTCAGTGGCCGTACCGGGTCTCCAGCTTGAAGGGACCTGTGGTGACATAATCGTCATATTCGGGTGCTCGGCGATGGTAGAGATGACGCAGGATGCGGAGTCAATGGCTGCTTGGATGGTCATTTGAACTGGACATAGTTTGTATCCGTAGATCTCAGATATATGTATGTCTGCCTCAGCTACATACCGGTATGCGAATTGACCTTTACAAATAATTACACCATGGGTCATCAAGTATCGAAGTAGGCGTTCCGAGAGAATCTTTTCCATTAGTTTTGCTAAGCATGGGAGAAGGGATATAGGCCTGTAATTGGTAGGCTCTTTGGCGCAATCTCTATTCTTGTATAATAATATTTAAAGGATCTCCCAGAGGCGATGGCCTGTCGAGGGGATCTCCTGATGCAAATCATGCAATAGAAATAAACAGTGAGGAAAACTACACGTGTTACAGTATATGCTACATAATGAGCAATAAACACAGGGCTGGGTTGTTCAAAATAAAACAATTAGTTTAAATGTCCAGGGATATACCACTACAGTCAAGTTTAACACTTTTCACGTGCAAGCGATACTGCTGCTGAAATTTAGAAAGTGAATCTTGGGATGTCAGCCTTGGTGGAAGGCAGTTCCACAGCTTTCCGATTTTATGCAGAAAGAGAGAGGAAGAGATGCGGCCATGAGAATTGAAAATCAGTTTGTTTGGTCGGCGTGCGCTAGAAGAGATATTGATGTCAAAGCGGGATAGATAATCTGGGTGCCAATGGATATACTTGAACAAAACGGTGATGGAAATGCAAGTGCGTCGGAAGTGAAGGGATTCCAAATTACAAAGCCTATTTAAATTATTCTTCGATTCATAGCGATCAAAATCAATCTTCGCAGACCGCAGCAGGCATCTGCAGATCTTTGCTTGTAAAGTGTCAAGCGATTCTAGCTGGCTAGCAGTAAGTCTAAAGCACCAGACAGGGATAGCGTACTCTACTGTGGGTCGTACATATGACTTGTAGAGTAGGGCAATATGTGCATGCGATAGATGACGGCCCATAAAGCATAACAAATTTACACGTTGGCGAAACTTTTTGAACACAGTAGTGAAATGGTCTTGGAATTTAAGATTAGTGCTGATCTCTACGCCTAGATGGATTACGGTACTTTTAACATTGAGTGGTACGTTGTCCATTTGGACAGACGAAGAGGGTGGAGGAGCATAGTTGGAGAACATGGTGGTCTTGGCCGCAGAAAACTCCCCGTGAATGCCTCTAGCCCAGCGCTGGCAGCTTGTTAAATCCAACTGGAAATTGGCCAGATTCTCACCAACAGGTAAACCGATGTTATGAGTGTTGAGCAGTGTAACATCATCAGCAAATAGATAAGGGGCGCTGTGGGTCAATGTGTCGGGAAGGGTATTGATGTAGGTTAAAAACAGCAGGGGTGCAAGATGTGAGCCTTGAGGGACACCACAATTCAAAAGATATTGGGGAGAGATCGTCTCCTTAATCTTGACAGCTATCGTTCTCTGATTGAGGTAGCATTCAAACCATTTCACTGAGTTTCGAGTCATAAAAGCACTCAGCCTCTCAATCAGTGTTGGATGATGAACCTTATCGAAGGCTTTCCTGAAGTCAAGAAATGCACAATCATATCTGTTGTGTTTGTCCGAGATACGAGCCATCTGGTGAGTAAGCAGGATAAGTTGGTCCGTTGCTGATCGCTGTGGAACATATGCAAATTGGGACGGTGATATTAATTTGTTGCGATGCAGGAAGCTGCTGAGACTCAGTGCTATCCGGTATTCGAAAAGGCGACTGACGGGATGCAGCAGTGAAATAGGACGATAATTTGTTGGTGAAGAGGCACTTCCTTTGCCTTTATATAATGGGGTAACAGAGGCCAATTTCCAGGAATTGGGGAAGCACGAAGTAGATAAGCTTAAGTTAAACAGGAATGAGAGGGATTCACACAGTAAACCTGCCATTGAGCGTAGTATCGGTATCATGTGATTTGCTGAGGTGGATTTTCGGGGGGATAGGTGTGTTAGGTCGTAATGGACTTGACCAGGACTAAATTTAGAAATGCTGTACAAAGTGGTGCAAGCACTTAATGATGGCGCTTGAGAGGGTTGTCCATTCACTGCCGGTGGCACTGAACACTGGGCTGCAAAATGTTGAGCAAGAAGATCGCATTTTTCATGCTCCGTGGTGGCGCTGGCGTCACCATCTGTAAGATCAGGGACTGACGACTTGCTGCCAGCAATGTTACAAAACTGCTTGGCCCTTTTCCACCATACATATCCGCCCTTACTGCAATTCTTTGATATACTAGCAGCCTCACGGTCAAGGAAAGCGTGTCTGGCCGCTCTAAGCTTCTTTCTGTAAAAGTTCCGCGATAAGCAATAAGCTGCTTTCGCCTCAATACACTGAGGGTTGCGCAGGTAGGCACGGTACAGTACATTCTGTCTCCGCTTCAGTTTGTGTAGATTTGGCGTGTAGGCTCTGCTTTCGACGCTCCTGTTGACTGGTCAAGATAGAAGATCTGTCTACTAGATTCTGAAAATGAGATTCCCACGCTTTCCAAGCTGAATCCACAAGTTTGTACACTGGTATTACGGTGGATGATTTCCAGGAGGACGGGAACACACCATCATCAAGGCTGTAGTTGAACAATACTGATAGTGATTGGGAGAGAATATCTGCGAATTGATTTAGTATACGGTTTGTCAGGTTGATGTCTGATGATGATTTATGTTGTTGCAGCCTCCTTGCTGCATCGAAAACTTCAATAGGGCTTATCTTTCCGAATCCAAATTTGTTTCCATCGACGTCGGCTTCATTGATTGTCACACCAGTTGCTACAATATTCGGCGGCGTTGACTGAGTGGTGCATTGGCGGGCAAAGAAGGTACATAGCGTCTCGGCCTTCGCTTGATCTGTTTTGTGAATTTCATTGCCGTTCTGCAGGTCTGGAATTGCCTTTTTACATGCATCTTGTGCCCTGGTCTACCAACATCGCAACACCATCACCAGCGCCTAGCTTAGCTCTGTGCCTGTGGCCGGCCAAGTGCCATGACAATAGTACATGTAGTAGTATCGATAGTGGGTACACATGTGCCTGTGGTAGAACTAGTTCGATCCTTCTCTTTGTCGCCCCACGGATCGGACCCCAGTACTTGTAGAACTATTAATTTTTCTATCATCCACTCTCACTGCTCTCCTTCATTTTCATTGCAATTATTTTACATGTCAATGTCTGTGCAGAACACCATCGGCATCGGTCCCAAGCCAAGGGCAAGGACAAGGCGATTATGTGACAAACATCACACTTCCGCGGTTCTTGACACTTGACAGCTCCGTGGCAAGCACGCGCGCGGGAGAAGAAACTACCTTACCCGTATGAAGGTGTGAACTTACTTAGCACAAGACACGCCACAGTTCATCCAAATCACCTGATATTTACATGCAGCCACTGCCCCACACTCGAAGCTATCGTTTTTGTTCAAAGTGTGATTCAGTTGCTCTTGTTTTTCGTCTTCGAAGTAAGTTCATGTAGTCTCCAAGGAAGAGAATTTGTTTCAGTGGCAGAGGGCGCTCATGACAGACCTACTGAAGTGGAAGGCCGCCAGCATATTCTCCGTTATTTCTACACCGGCGGGTCTTGTGACTGAATTCGGACCTCGGCGTCTCTGCCGGCTTTCCGAACCTTCAGCGACATTGTAGCGGCGTGTGCTTTACCGTCAAAATACCGGCCAGTCTTGGGCTGCACCCAGCTTTTTGTAGTGGCTTCCTTCACTGCCACAACGAGCAAGCTTGTCAATGTGGTTGGTCGACTTACGGCGTGCACATTTGCGCTTCTCCTCAAGGCGCCCGGAAGTCGTGTAGCCGTTCGTCGGCCGAAGATCTTCGGTGACGGAATGGTGTTTCACTTTCAGGTCAGTTGCAATCATGATTATAGCAATAAAAACCGGTTTATGGCAGCTTTCTAAAAAAAAGTTCTTGTGTTCTAGTCCTGGGTGATTCCCCTATAGGCTATAGAAAATTTATAAAATTGCTTTCCAAACTGCCTTGGACTCCGGATCCAGCTCCTCCTCCGTCTAAAAAGTAAGAAATAATTAACGAAATGTGATTGCCGAAAATTAAAATTTCACACAAAACCTCACAATAATCACAACACTTGAAATAATGCTTTCAACCGACTTGTACTTGTACACCACCAAAATGCTTGGTGAAATGGAGACGTCAGCTTGTCTAAACACTTATCAGCTCCTCGTCCGATCCCTCCTCCTGCTCGCGTTTTCGCTTGAGGTAAAGTGATTCCTTTAGAGGTGTTGTTTTCGGTGTGGAACTAGACTTTGCAGACCGTGACGCCTGAACTCGAAAATAACGTTGGCACTGCACCCTCGACCTCCACGCGACGAGCTTACGAGGTCGCGTTTGCCTGACTGGCTGCTCATCGCTCCGCCAGCCATAAATTCGCTCATCAGATCGCGCTGAAAGCAGGTTGGTTCAAAGTGGGCTGAACACAAACGATCCCACCACGCTTGTGGGTTTTCCCACCGGCGACTCGTATCGAGCTGCTCTGCCCATGTTTTTGACCCACGAAAGACGCAACTCGGCGTCGTGGGGAAACATAAACCACGTCAATTGTTTTGTGCATGCCTCATCCTTCGAATCGTTTGAACAGCCGGGAGCACAGCACCTCCGCATGACAGACAGGAAATCTGAAGCTGGCACATGGACGACATGAAAGAAACAAACTTTACTTGACAACTACCCTGCAACCCTTCACCTCGACAGTTTCAGCAGTGTTCGCATTCGAGCTCCGGGAGCGCATTGAGTGCCTAATCACACGTGGCGTCATCAAAACCCTCCGTGGGCCGGGGGAGACAAACTTCAGAAGTAACTTGGCCCTCCCTGGCTTCATATATCGACTTTTTGGGTCTAGTAACTCTAGTTTTCGCAATTCCCCATTCCTTGGGGGCCATACGAAGCCCCCATGAAGAGAACACACTACCGTAACAGGGACTGTGTAACCTACCAAGGCAACGTGTATCAAGGTCAAGGTGTGTGTGTGTGTGTGTGTTAGTGTTGTGTGTGTTGTGTGTGTGTGTGTGGTGTGTGTGTGTGTTGTAGTGGAATGATGGCAAAGCCCCTGTGACCCAACCCAAGCGGCCACACAACCAAGACGTTTTATTTAGCTTACATTTGTCTACAAGGAAAAAAGAGAACCAAAACTTGAAAAAGCCATGATCTCGGAACTACTGCTAGTAGTAGTACTTCACTTGACCTAAACCGGAACTAAATCGTACCCGCACGGTACGCAGCGCAGACTGCACGTACAGCAGAACATAACCATGATAACGCGACGCAGCTTGGAAAGCCAGCTAGCTAGCTATGTATGAAACAACGGACCGCAAGCATGACAGCGGGAAATGCAAAGGGCCAGTCGGCAACAGTACACAATGACGATTTATGCTATTGGGTATCATTCATGGCTAGACCTAACACTGTATGCACGTGACATGTCGCCAAGTTATTGTTCTAACCAGAGGAGTAATTGTCACCTTCAGCAGCATGGATCTAAGAGTAAGACTAAGACTGTATTCATCATCACACCTCCACCAGGTGACAAGTCTCTTTACGAGCAAGGACCGGAATACACTCGAAACGCTGTGAAAGGAAAAACCTATAGCATTTAGGAACACAACCTAGAATAATAGAACCACAGAACAAATGAACTACTGCACACCATCAGCTCCACACTCACGGAGCATACCTCCTTGGGGCTCTCAATGTATCTCGATTCCGGAGGCTTCGTCCAACTGGCTGATCATCTTCAGCAATCGGCAGGTCAAAGGCAATGGGCAGTTCGCCATTGCTGCTAGAACTGGCCTCCACCTGGTCGACTTCCGTTGACTCTGACTCAGCCTCGCCTGGATCCATCTTCAACAGATCAACATTCACGATCTTCGTGCCACCGCGACCGTGCGCAACGACGACCGTTGAGGATGCCACCACTGCCTCGACCACCCAACCACGCTCGTAGGGAGGCTGGCGCTTCTGCCGTCGGTCCTGGCGTCGCAACAGTACTGGATCTCCGGGCTGATAGGGACAGGCGACGCGAGATCTCGATTCATCGATGGAGTCAGCTTGCGATAACTGGCCGTCTAAATAATCCCACACCCGGGCCGTCTGCATCTTCAGCTTGTCCACCCAAGCGCTCTCAGATAGCTCGCTGCCGGACCTCTCCACCACCAGGCGCTTCGGCTTCCAGCCATACATCGCCTCGGCCGGGCTGATTCGAGTGACACTATGCGGGCGTACACGGTACTTGAATAGCAGCAGATCAAGAGCCGCTTTCCAATCATCCTCTTCCTCCAACACCTTCCGAATCAAAGTGAGGAGCGTACGATTGAACCTCTCTACCGTGCCTTGACTCTGCGGGTGACGAACTGCACCATGCTGCACTCGAACTCCAAACGCCGCAAACAAAGCCGACATGATAGCGTTGACAAACTCGGTGCCGTTGTCGCAGCGCACAATCTCTGGTGGGCCCCACCGGGCACAGATGGACAGAAAGGCATCAGCAACACTTCGTGCATCGTGCCGGGGCAACGGAACGACTTCAGTCCATTTTGTAAATGCGTCCACACACACCAGGACGCAGTGGAACCTGCCATCACGACTGCCGCCGAGCTCCATGGTGTCGATGAACACGGTGTTCCACGGACCAGATGGCATGGCAGACCTCGTAGCTGGAACACTCTCGCCACGCTGCGGACTGGCAACAGCACAGGCCTGACACTTGCCAACAAAGTCCTGGCACTTTGCTGCCATTGAGGGAAAGAAGCACCGGCATTGCAGAAACCGCCAGGTTCCCTCCCAACCGGCGTGTCCAGTCTGAAGATGGGCTGCGCGCAACACTCTCTCCTCCAGAGACTCTGGGACTACTGGAACGACTTCTTCTTCACCAGTCGGCACCTTGAAGCTCCTCATCAGGACACCGTCGGCAACACAGAGTTGATTCTGGATCTTCTTGTAGCCAGCAGCGACAACTTCCTGTTCAGCTGTCTTCGCTGCAATCACCGCTGTGATGGCCGCATCACTTTCCTGTTCGCTGGCTATCTCTTGGAGCGACACAGGGCCAAGAGCAGATGGATCGATGCAGGCACCAGACACGCCGATGTCAAACTCGCCGACGCCTGACTGACCTTTCCAGTACTGGACGAGCTTCTCAGGAACTCTAGTCAGCTCGTCTGCCTTGTTGCTGGCAGATGGAACCCACTCCAGATCAACGCTGAGGTCAGCCGCTTTGATCAAGTCATCGATGATTTGGAGTCGCCGGTGAACCACCACCTTGTTCAGCCCACTGACTTTGATTCGCTTCAAGTGGCCGAAAAGCGAGCTCAGCCAGCCATGAACGGTCTTGGAGTCGGTCAAGACCTTCACCTTGCGCACATTCCACTCAACCGCCAAACTCAGGCCCTTGATGACCGCCTCGAGCTCTGATAGGTTGATGTGGCGCGTGTCGTTCTTCAGTCTCAGCCAGCATTGGTCCTCTACCACTCGGCCGTCGACTTCCAGGGCCACGCCATAGGCGATACTCGAGGCATCACACCAGATCTTCCAGGAGTGTTCCTCGCCGCTTGGAACGCTCCAAGCACCATGAACTGGGTCTTCCTTCAGCACCCGAGCCATGACGTCACGACACAACACCTGCAACTCTTCTGGAACCGGCTCATCCCATGCATCAGTCAGACAGGCCAAACGACGGAGCCAGCTTGACATCGGCCGCAGCCAGCGACACACAGGATAATGCGCCGTCAGGGCGCCACACCAGCGAAAGATGCTACGCTTCGTCAGCACAGCAGGAATATCAATGGATGTCGGGTCACGACGATCCCATCGCAGCTGGTCTCCCTCAGCATCAATCTTCAGGCCAAGCACGCACGCCTCCTCAAGCTTCACAGGCGGCTTCGTTGGTAGACCATACCGTTGCAGAGAGGCAGCCAGCTCCTTGGTCTGATGGCGTGGTGTCAGGATGTCATCCACATAGTTGTCAGTTGCCGGAAAGTCCTTCGTAACCCACCGGACAATAGCATCCATGACTTTTGGTGCGATTGAAAGGCCGAACCCCATGCGCTGCATGACAAACTTCTGACCTTTCCAAGCCACCACCTGAAACCGCTGCAAGGCAGGCTGTACACGCACGCTCAGGAAGGCCTTCCGAATATCCAGGATATCCATAGCATCGCCGCACTGGCGCCGTTTCCGAAGCTTCTCTTCACATGCTGGTGCATCCAGGCCCGGATGAGACACAATGAGACTGTTCAGCGCGCGATAATCCAGACAGGGGCGGACCGGAGTGGACACTTTGTGCTCTTGACACACTGCCAGCAGAGGCAAAACACCGCCAATCTCGCCGTGCGAGCCTTCGTCATAAGGAACTAGCCATCCTTGATCAATCCAGTTTTGGACCTCGGTGACGAACTTCACCTCCTGATCATCCGATAATCCTTGGCGGGAATACTCGCCGATGCCTGTACCGATAGGTGAACTTGGAGCAGCTCCGTCGCACCATTTCCAAGTGACTTCCCAGAAGCCTTTCTCGGGGTCGAACATCACTTCACAGTCACTCATCTCCAACGTGACCTTGTCTCCATCCTGTCGGACCTGAACGTGGCGTGGCAAGTGCTCTTCATTGCTGATCTTACTCTCGACTGCAGCCACGACTGGCCTCGTTCCGAACACAGCACCAGTTAGCTGGCCGTCACTCTCTGAATACTCCAGAGCAACACCACCGGCCGATGAGATCACATCAAGACCAATCAGCATGTCAGAGCGAACCACGTCCAGAGAATCAACTACCAGAAACTTGGCCTTGATTTTCGGCAGGTACACATTGTTGTCATCAATGGAGACAGTCAGCTCCACAGTGCCAGTGATATCGAGTGAGTTGCCGTTAATAGCCGTGATCATGTCCTCACCCGACGGCTTGCAGACAGGCACAGACAGTGTACGCACCGCAGCAGAAGACACTAGGGAGCGACTCGAGCAAGAGTCAATGGCTGCCTTCAGCCTGGTCTGCTCTCCATTGACCGACACGAAGACTTTCGGCAGGCCACCACGACGCCTGGCAACGAGGGCAAGACATGCATCATCTTCGCACTCTGCAGCAGCGACATCTGGTGATACTGCAAATGCATTGGCACCTGCACCAGGAGTCCTGCCACTCACTTGTCCTTCGGATTTGGCCTCAGGACAGTGCCTCTTGATGTGACCAAATCGCTTACATCTGAAACACTGCACCTTCTTCTTCTTGGGGCAGTCCCTCCTCAGGTGGCCAGTTTCTCCGCACAGGTAGCATACTCTGCTGTCTCCTGGCTCAGGTCCTACGGCAGACGCGCTGACACCAGGCTCATCCGCCACTGCAAGGAGAGCACGTGCTTGCTTCGTCAGCTGTGTCATCGTGGGATCCCCACTAGCCGCCGCGCTGAGGCGCAGCTGATTTGCAAATCGACGAGGCAGACCTGACAAGAACTGCTCGACGAGCACCGGGTCTTTTCCATCTGCTGCTTCCTTGTGGCCACTACGCGTCAACAAAAGGCGCAAGTCAGATGCATAAACATCAACAGTTTCATCTTCCCGCTTCCGACGTCGCACAAACTGGGAGTACGCCTCCCTCGACGAGCAGGCGAACGACTCCTCAAGCCGTGCCTTCACCTTATCCTCGTCCTCCTGATCCGCAGTAGCCATTTGTCTCCACACCGTAAAGGCATCGCCAGATAGATACAGAGGCACATGCGCCATTCGCTCCTTGCCTGTACTCCATTTCTGAATTTTTCCCACGACCTGGAACTTCTGCCAGAACTCTTCCAAGTCCTCCTGGCCACTAAATGCGCGCAACGCGCCTTCTGCTTTCGCCATCCTTAGTTCCTCCCCGCAGTCCCGGGTTTCGGCACCAGAAACTGTAGTGGAATGATGGCAAAGCCCCTGTGACCCAACCCAAGCGGCCACACAACCAAGACGTTTTATTTAGCTTACATTTGTCTACAAGGAAAAAAGAGAACCAAAACTTGAAAAAGCCATGATCTCGGAACTACTGCTAGTAGTAGTACTTCACTTGACCTAAACCGGAACTAAATCGTACCCGCACGGTACGCAGCGCAGACTGCACGTACAGCAGAACATAACCATGATAACGCGACGCAGCTTGGAAAGCCAGCTAGCTAGCTATGTATGAAACAACGGACCGCAAGCATGACAGCGGGAAATGCAAAGGGCCAGTCGGCAACATTACACAATGACGATTTATGCTATTGGGTATCATTCATGGCTAGACCTAACACTGTATGCACGTGACATGTCGCCAAGTTATTGTTCTAGCCAGAGGAGTAATTGTCACCTTCAGCAGCATGGATCTAAGAGTAAGACTAAGACTGTATTCATCATCAGTGTGTTGTGTGTGTGTGTGTTGTGTGTTGTGTGTGTGTTAGTGCCGGTGTGTGTGTGTGTGCCGATGTGTCGGCATGCATGTGTGTATGCTTGCCGCTTTCTTGTCCGCTGTGTGCGCGTTTGTGTGCATATGTGTACCAGCATTGTTATTGCAGAGAGGAAGGGCAGTATTCGTGAACTGTGGAAGGGACATGATCTTGGAGTTTTCCAAGGCAATTTTGACACAATGGTAAGATTGCTGGCTATTGCATGTCACAAGAGGGTTGTCTGCACTACGGCCAATCAGCATCCTCCGACAGTGGGCGTGTATATTTCATATATTGCCCGGGTTATTTGGTGTCTTGCCCGCTGAATAGGCCCCGGCGGATAATGCTAGCATCATATCTAGCACTTTCTGGAAACTAGCATTGCACTAGCACAATCAGCAGATTTTGCAGAAAACTAGCATATTCTTGCGAGAACTAGCATATTATTGCAAAACAAGGGATTTTCGTGAAAATTCACAATTCCCTAGCCCTCGCGGTCGCGGTCGCGCGAGGTGGGCGCGCAGCCTTGATCATGCATGATGATGATAATGTGGCAGTGCAGACTGCAGTGGTGTACTCTGCAGCCTAGATCCTCTACAGCTCTACATGTAGATCTACATGTACAATGTAGGCTTTGTAGCTAGTAGTACAGGCTTTGTAGCTAGTAGTAGTACAATACGTCAATAGAGAGGTTCCGCACATCATAACAGGCTCTTCTCTCACTCTAGTGAGACAGTACCGGTAAGGTGGTAAGTAACAAAGTTCAAGTCTAGAATCTGGGGTCACGCAAATCTTGCCTGGCGCTTAACTACAGAATTGTGCATACATGTATACTGTCAGTGACGGTACAATGGCCATCTTCCACCACAACTGTTACTTCAGTCATGTAGTAGCTAGTGAACCAGTTACCTAATGACGTCCTTGTGACTTCCAGTTCCAGTACTCGTGCAAGACTATTGCAATCTTTGTTGCCATTTTGAGGACGGTCGATCGGATCCGTACGGGACCAGTCGTTTGCAGAGAAATATACACGCAAACTAATTATAGAACTGTGTTCGCATCCGACAACACTGGTTCACTTCAAATCTTCAATGCCTGGCCCTTTACTACTTGTAGTAGATCTATGACTCTGGCTGGGAGTCTGGGCACAAGCGTTGGGGAAAAAAACGTGTGATGGGTGTACATGAGAAGGCAGTGAGAATGGGAGCGTTTTGTTTCCACCAACTTTGGCTTATTATTCTTTGTTAGCTGATGAAGAACACACGTAATGGCTATGTCCGAGCAAGCAGCCAGAGACATTGTTGATCTAGTAAGCAGTAGCGATGATCACTTTGATTCCGAGTTTGACGATGAAGACGCCTCAGAATCAGAGTCCGAAGAGGACGAGGTCAGGACAGCGTGTGAATGTCTTCCCGAACCAGCCAGAGCAGCGATTTCCCGAAAATGATCTTTCCAGAGAAGTGGGAAGGAGTCCGTCGCTAAGCGTGGGCGAATTGCCGGTGGAAGTTCCACATGGACACCTCGTGTCAGCGTCCACCATCGCGTGCAGAAATTTCCAGGGGAATATTTGACCGTGTCCAGTGGGAAGATTTACTGCAGTGCTTGCAGCCAGACAGTTAAACAGAAGAACAGCATTGTGAAATCACACATTTCGAGCCAAAAGCACAAGACGACCAAAGAGCGAAAGTCACGAGGCCAGCTACACCAGCAAGCACTAACAGCTTCGTGGGAGAAGTACACTACAGACCATAAGAAGGAGCTGGCAGGAGCGGGGCTATCTGGTGCAGTAGCCAATGATGTCCTCATTCGAAGAGCCAATGTTGTAGAGTCTTTCCTCAAAGCAGGTGTGAAGTAAGCAGCTAGTACTAGTAACTGAATACATGTACCGGTAGATCTACATGCGGTACTCTGTGTGTTGCTATGTGTATCTACTTCGAAGTAGTTTCAACACTTGAGTGCAGGTTTGAAAACCAAAACATTTTAATCGGCCTGCCGTATTTTCATCATGGCTGGCACAATGTTTCTGAATTCGTGTTCCATAGTGCTCCGCCAAACTCAACCACTAAATAGCACAGTTGAAGTTAGTTTGAATATTCAAATTATGACACCAAAGACAGAAGTGTGCCTCAATTGTACATGCTGCAGCTTGCACCCTGTCAAGATGTCCACTGTACATGTATCAGAATACCCATAACTGAGACGTGTTAATGCACCCCCAGCGGGCATACATGTTATTGTATCAAAAGTGGCTTGCTATGTTGTTGCCATGTGGTGATCATTATTATTTCACCGTCCAATGGCAGAAGCCAATGCAAAGGAGGGGGCGTTAGCCAGCCATGGCAAGAGAAGAAAAAAATGAAGGAAAGAAGATGATAATGGGAAGAAAATAATGCATCAGCGGGGTGAAATGTATCACTATGTTGACCATGGTGGAGAGCGGCGAGATAAGCTAGCAAAAGAGGCGAGCGAGTCTACAACGTGGCATGACATTTAACATGGTCTATGAACTGTCTAATATTGGATAATTGTCTTCATTTCCATGGGTAGCTTGAGCCAATACGAGTATGCAGAGAAGACAGCTAGGGAGATTTGGTAAACATAGTTGACAAAGCTCTGGGAAGTACTATGCCATTGCGAGTGTCCCGTGCGAAAGTAAACCAATTATATTTGGTGAGATGTTCAGGGACAATGTTCAGTTTCATGAAGTATAATGTATTCTTCCTGCACTATGCTAGCCTATAACGTTAGTGTTGCATGGAGAACAATGTGTACCAGGTAAACAGAGCACCAAGTTTTTAAATTAATATTACATCCCGTAAGTTTTTTGTGGAATTGCGTGAAGTCTTGACACTTTTTTGACCCCATATAAAGTGGCATAGCATAATTGCCGAAAATAACTAGCATTATCCGCCGGGGCCTACCGCTGAATAAGATCACTCTGCGCATGCCCATTCACTTCTCCCGAGCAAGTTGCCATTTTGGTGTGATCGATCCTACTTCATATGCGTGCGTGCGTGCACGCGTGTGTGTACATTCCCTGTCCAGATGATCCGCATGAAGACGTTGTGATTCGCATCACACCTTCTCAGTAGCAATCTGTTTTTTTTCTAAGCTGAACACAAAATTAATTAAACTGAGCTACACTGCTATCGTTACACTTCCCGAGCAAAACATTTAAATTTTAGCTTCAGATGGTCCGTAATCACTTTCAAAGCTCTACAAAAATTAATAAGAAATTGATAGAAAGAAATAACTTGTAAAGAAGTAGCTGGCCTGCCAGGCATAAAATACAAGCGGGAATAAGCACACGTACGGAAGTGGGAAAAGCTCCACGCACTAGTAATAAACGAACTTCGAATCGTCTTTGAATCATCTTCGAACAAAGAGATTGTGCTAAGAAGATGCACCCAAACGTTTTGCAACGAATAGAAGAAGAAATTTTGCTGCTGCTGATGAGAAAGGAATGATATATCTGCTGCATAACAACTAGAAGAGCCGAAACGCAATGAAGTGTTGAACAGCGCAAGCAATGTAGGACAGC
Source organism: Sycon ciliatum (assembly GCF_964019385.1). Lineage (NCBI taxonomy): Eukaryota > Metazoa > Porifera > Calcarea > Leucosolenida > Sycettidae > Sycon > Sycon ciliatum. The sequence goes on from NC_088644.1 coordinate 11,937,822, forward strand.
GGCGTGACTTGAACTAATGAATCACCAGTGAGCTCGTGTCTGCAGCTATATTACCTACAAACAAGCAAGTTGTCAGGTTGCATCGTTGCACCGCAGCAGGCTAGCTAGCTGGCTGGCCAGGGTCATGGTGGACACGGCTGCAATCATCACTGACGAGCCTTGGCCATGAATGCCTCGACCTCTTCTACAGTACGCGGTACGCATGTCATCAACTCCAAGCCATCAGCAGTAACGATTATGTCGTCCTCAATGCGAGCCTACAGCACCACATCAATGCAATACAGGACATCAAGTATTATTAAAGGCAGATGAAATTACTTTTCGTACAGAATTACAATGAATGTTCCTCCTAATCCAGCCTTTTTGTATTAAAGGGAGCTTGGTAAAGGCCCCGACATCTTCAGAAAGGAAAAATTCTCAGAAACTCGCTAATAGAGCGGTTTTGCATTCCGAATTTCGGAATTATTTTCGGAATGTGACGGCAGGAGTCGAAAAAGTAGTCGAACTTTCGGAAGTGTGGTGGCGAAAGTGCATGGTTTTCCGAAAATGGATTTTCGGCTCTTTCCTGTTTGGGAGCGCATATTTGAATATTTTTGTTTTCTGCCGCTCTCGCTTAATATTATTTGAATTTTTTCCACGTGTGAAGTTTTGGTTTTTGCTGTTTTTTTGCTGCTCTCGCCATGTTGACTAGATCTTCTCACACTCCATCACACTCTATCTTCCTTTGCCATGGAGCCTACTGACAGTGCAAGACAATAGTTCGCCAACCTCGTCTTCAGCCGTTGGATCACTCGGTCCACCAGTCCGTCCTCGTCTTCGAACCGCACCCAAATTCAGTTTGACCTGCACATGGATTTGATCCTGCTCAACCCCTTTGTTCGCGGCTCTGTGGGATCCGAGGAGACTGCAAAAGTTCTAGCCTCGTCTGACCCAAAGTTTGCTGCAGTATCACGAGGAAGTCCGTCACACGCTGCTGCTGTTGGACCAGCACGCCTCAAAACCGAATTTGCAAGATTCGGACGCAAAAGGTTTTCGGTTTTGGCGCTTTCGACGCTCTCCATTTTGTTTTGCATGGCAACCCTTGGAAACGAAGTCGAATCAGATTTTCGGAATGCAAAACACTGAAAATGCCGTTTTTCAGCACTCACTTTTTTCGGAAAAGCACAGTCGAAAAACATTCCGAAATTCGGAATGCAAAACCTCTCTAATATTCCAGGGATGACTTTACTGTCATATTCTTGCATAGCAGTTTCTGCTATACGAAATCACAATTGTGTAGCAGTCTTTGATTTTGATTAGCATTTTCTTTGAAGGTTTGGTGTTTGCCACATTAGCATTCTTGAGAGTGATGCCTGAAAGCCCATTTGCAGAAAAAACGACTGAAGCATACATGTGCACCCAGATTGAGTGTATCTGCACCACATATACCACTGCACTGTATGCATGTTACTTGACAGCGCAGGCTAGCCATGGTTAGCCTGTATCTGCTGTATGTATCGCAATTTTCTACGAGTCACGGTGACTTTTGAGTAGCAGTAGATCGATTTAGCATCGCAAACTGCGATGCGATACAGGATAAATTCATCCCTGTATTCAGTGGCAGGGTAGGACAGTTAGAGAAGTAAAATGTCATGTATTAGTACATAATATACTTACTCCACCGGATTTGCGGTATTTGTTGATCGCCTCCTCGTTCATGAAGCACTTCTGCTTGGGATCAGCCAAAGCGTTGTCCAGAAGCTACATCAACCAACACCAAGAGTCAAGATACATTCCCATTCACACACCACACCACCAGCACCGTAGCATAGTAGAGACTAATTGGGGATTATACAAGAAGCCATAGGTTTCGATGTACAATCCTAATTGCATAAGGAGGTGGAGCGAAATGTAACACTTCGTTTTCTCTGCAAACCCGCTAGAAATACCAGAATTTAGCAACAGAATTTAGCAACCGTCCTAGATAACCCCTGTGCCACTGCCTGCCTCCATTGGCCTTGTTTTCTCTGCAAGTAAAAGTGGTTTGCAAGTTTGTTCCCTCTCTTCGTGAGCATGCTTCTTTCCGGTGGAAGATTTCTTAAATATCCCGATTGAACAAGGGAACCAGATCGGCACCACCAGTTGCTCCCGTACACCCAGTCTGCCTGTTTTTAATTGGTTTCAGCCGACTTTCACAGGTGGTGAGAGAACCAGAAAAAGAGGAGCAAAAAATAGCGATGATTGTCTGTACACAAGCAGGCAAAGGCATGAGATAGATACATACGTACTGTGTACTTACATGATCAATAAAGTAGACTCCTGGTTCGATGGTCAGCACCATTCCTTCCTTGAGCACACGAGCCGTTCGCAGGGACCTCAGTCCTGGCAGCGTACTGCGCTCAACACCCTAAACAAACAAAGAGCACGTGGACACGCGGATGCATTAATGTACACATTGCTGATGATACCAATGGCTTGAAGTTAGCTGTGAGCAGATTCGTGACACCGCCCAGTACCAGGCATCCAGACCACTGCATGCGAAGAGATCTATTAGCTCTAAAATGCAGCATGCACTCGCAGGAAACATCAACACTTGAACACCAGTAATCAGACTGGTCGTGGAAAATAATGGTATACAGTACTGTTGGTCGCCGAAGAACTGGGGGAGGGGAGTCAGCCTCCTAGCCTAGACCGTTCTTATTTTCATGTATTACAGTCTATGCACAGTTGAGTCACCATGTATACATTGGTATGCTGTGCTTGATGAAATTCTAGCCTGGTCGTTCTTCGGCGCTACCCGACAGTACTGTAGGGTAGAAGAAGGGTTTGAAGACGCTTCATATATAGTCTGTATGGTGCCAGGCACAAGATCCTGGCCATGGTGAGAGGAGACAGTGTGGAGTTGCTGGAAGCGATGGAATAGTTTGTAGCTAGACAGAGCGTGTGTTGACCGCCAGTTTGCAAACTGACATAGGCTAGTATGATAGTAGTAGTATTATAAATTTCCATTACAGGCTGATGCTATCTTTGATACAGCCAGCATGTACTGCTGCCATGATGGAATGGTGCTATCAAGCCATAATAGCTAGCACAGATAAACACACAGACACACACACACACACACACACACACACACTCACACACACACACTCTCTCACACACACACACACACACACACACACACACACCTTGACCTTGACCTTTTGACGCCCATCGCCGGAGGCGATGATAGCAATGCTACGGCAGAAGCCATAGCAACTTGTGCTGGGATTACACCATTCAACAGCTTGCAAGGCTGAAGAATTGACCGTGACTATTCAGCCTGGTCTACACCACACACACACACACACACACACACACACACACACACACACACACACACACACACACACTCACACTCACACACACACACACACACACACACACTCACACACACTCCCACACACACGTGCACACACACGTGCACAGCACACCCACCCACACCCACCCATACCCACACAGCACACACACGTATGCACACGCTTACCTCTGGGTAGCCACCAACATCGTGCACATCCAGACCCATGAAGTGACCAAGACCGTGTGGCATGAACACAGCACCCATCCGGACCTCCATCATGGCCTCCAGGTCACCATGCAACAGACCAGCATCGATCAGTGCCTGCAGCTGAACACGGTCGGCTAGCAAGTGCATGTCGGTCCAACACACACCTATACGCCACGAGAACACACATAGCACATCGCACACAGTTCATGCACACAAACAAGCGGAACATTTTTAAAAGCATGAGCATCGCTCGGAGCAACAGAGTTGCAACATCAGTGTAAGGATCTTGTGCGTTTGTCAAGAAAATGAGCTTTGAAGGGAAAGTACACGTGCTTTTCCTCGCGGTTCATCAAAAATAAAACAAAAATATCTAGCCGGGCCAGCCAGCTTGGGTATTATGTACACTAAGTACTGGGCCAGGCTGGCAATGGTCATACAATCTCCGGGCAGGGCATTGCACACTACTCCCCCTTGAGAAGAAAGAGATCGAGAGCAGCAGCTGCTTACCTGGCTTTACGGCAGCCATGACAGCACGAGATGCCTTGAGCACGGCCTCGTAGATGATGCGCTGTTCCGGTGTAAACTTGCCGTTGACCGGGAATGAGCAGGTGATGTCACTGGCATAGCAGTAGTACTCACCACCCATGTCAAACAAGCTACAATACAACAACAACAGCAGCAGCAACAACACAATCATGGTGTTTGATGATCTTTGACAATGCGTGCATGCGGTTGGGCTATACTGAAAGTCTACAAGTGCAGATTTTCGGCGCGTATAAATTTCGGCCTCCCAGGTCTGAAACACGTTCCGACCGCCTTAAAATTTCGGCCTGTACTGCTGCACTGTCACACTGAGTCTTGGCAAACAAATTTTCACCCGCAATAAATGTTCAGCCAAAATACCCCCAGGGCCAATAGCCACCAGTTCAAGTTTCACGTGCTGGATTACCAAAGGGCAACCCGCTGTAAGAGCAAACACAGCCTGACAGTACTGAGTACCTGGATGAGTATAGGGTGCATGGTACATGGCTTGTTTGCAGTAGGGACTACTAGGGTACACAGCTTGTTTGCAGTCAACTCCACATGCAACTCAAAGCTCTTTCCACCACCACCGTGCTCCTGCAGCCAAGACATTTCGTAATGCACTGTGTGCTGATGCTGGGGGGAAAATATCTACATGTATATTTCGAGAAGTCCGCTAAACATGCTGCTCAGCATGGCTCCGACTCTACATGATGTACGCTGAACAATGACAAGGATTCAGGATTGACATGGAAGGATTAGCTGTTCGGTGCTGATCGCTTACCACATGTCTCCGTCGTTGACTGTTTTGTCATTGGGTGCACCGGAATGGCCGTAATGAAGTGTAGCTGCATTGTCACCACTGCAATACAAGACCAGGAGAACACAGATACAGAGTCTTCAGTTTGAGCACGGACTATGAGCATGGACATCAACAAAGGGATCATGCTGTTTCTAAGCAGCTTCTTTATGAGAACGCATATGCTGATGGGTATGATGACTATATGGTAGAATGCGACATTGATAAAACAGATTAATACAGTTCGACAAGGGGCAAGGGATACTTGAATAGGTGGAGGGTGGGAGGGAGGGAGGAAGAGAGAGAGAGACAGAGAAAGAGAGAGAGAGAGAGAGAGAGAGAGAGAGACAGAGAGAGAGAGAGAGAGAGAGAGAGAGAGAGAGAGAGAGAGAGAGAGAGAGAGAGAGAGAGAGAGAGAGAAAGTTACATTTATAAAGACAGGTAAGTCTAACAAATGAGGACTGAGACCACTACAACAGGGTTTTTACGCCTGAAAGAGAGAGAGAGAGAGAGAGAGAGAGAGAGAGAGAGAGAGAGAGAGAGAGAGAGAGAGAGAGAGAGAGAGACAGAGAGACAGAGAGAGAGACAGAGGGAGAGAGAGAGGCAACAAAGAGAGAGATACTCTCCTACCTAGCAGCAATACACGTGTAGGAGCAGTGCCGGCATCCACCTTGGAAATAGCACTCGTGCAGGAACAAACTGAAATACACAAAACAAAGCAACACAGCACCTAACTGTTAGATAAACATCACATCCCGCATGTACAAGCTCTAAGGCCACCATGCAGCAACTAAAATAAACACACAGGGCTGTCGGAGCAATTTATAGCAGCTCCACGTCTAGGACCACTATAAGGAATAACTGTGTTAAACCAAACGCATCGATCGTTATAGTGTATTCCATCTTCAAGCCAGCAACTCCACTTCCACTTAGAAAGCAATGAATGATACGGGTACACAATAATATGTTTTGTTGTTGAAGTAGTTGAACAAACAATAGCAGCAGCAGCTTCACATCACTAGTCGTATTGAAAGGTCACTCCAGGCGCATGGCCTCAAATACTCCGAAAGCCAACAAGGGGGAAATGAGGGAGTGTAAGTCTTGCTGCATGAGCATAAGGGAGCATCTCATAAGTTCGCACTTTTTTTGTAAACGTAACGCATTTCGAAAAGACTTTACCCCCCCCCCCCTACCTCCCCCCTCTATTTGAAAGTCTTATCGCACATTTTTACTGTGCATGTCCATGCACATGTATGCCATGGTATGCACATGTATGTCAAAGTGCAGTACTGCAATCTGCGTCTACTGAGTACAAGAACAATGAATGACATGTACATAAACAGAGTTCCTCCACAACATTACAAACAACTGTGTACTGTAAAAGCTGGCCAGGTACACAGTTTGATGATGCTGATGTGACACTTGACACCTCTGAGTAGCCTGCATGCATGCAGTGCAAGGCTGATCTCCAAACACAGGCACATAGATCTACACCTAAACACACGCTCATTTGCCGAAGCGATCTAGCACATGCATGCACAATATGTACACATCCAGGAAATGTGCGAACTGTCATTTTTCTATTCGAAAAGGGCGTTACCCCCCTACCCCCGTTTCGAAATGCGTTACGTTTAGGAAAAAAATGCGAACTTATGAGATGCTCCCTAAGACCAGTGGAACGTGACAAGGACTCGGACAGTGAGTAACAATGGTCACACAATGGTGGTGCAAACGACAGCGCCTCCCCAACACAGATATACCAGATTACTAATGCACACGAGGAGTGCGAATATGCTGATGGTAAATAGTGAAAACAAGCGCCACATTGAAGTAGGTACATGTACATGTACATCGGTGGTAAGGCAATAGGCACTCTCCATGACAGTGTGACCACTGGCACTTGGCTAGCTGAGAAGGCTCACAGCATCTCATTTCGTGTGTTTTCATACCCAAGTGCAGCAGCACATTGTCAGACAGAAGACCCTGAAACAACGCTAGGTTTATCAAGAAAAGGAAGGTTTGATGATGGTATTACAAACTTTCACACATACAGGTAGAAGTTGACTCAAAGAAAAGTCTCGGAGTGATTGAATAAAGCGATGCCTGCTCAGTACTGACCTTTCCAGCTGGTATTCCTTCATGCCTGGGCGAATCTTGGACATGACTGTCTTGTGTGCTTCACTGCTGATGCGGTTACAGTAACGCAGGATTTCCAGCTCCTGGTTCGTCTTGATCACACGGCTATACACACACATACACACACACATGCACGCACACACGCATGCACGCACACACACACACACACGACAAAGCACAAACACGTCACGAGAAGAGTCAACTATACATTGTATGAGACAAATTCTAATTATATTGCCAATGGCAGTTTGTTGAGGTTTTCAACCCCTTTTGCATCCTCGAATCACTCCAATTCACATGCTGCTAGCTACACTCGTCATGAGAAGACCAAGCGCCATGCCCATGAGCAACGTATTTGAAAAGTGGAGGACTCCAGCTTCATACCGGCCGTGTTCTCCACTACAGACTGAAAGGGGAAAGCTGCCACGTCCTTCAACAATAGGATGACGTCCCTCGTTGCCGTCAAGAACAGGGAGTACTTATAGCGCGACCATGGTCTGTATCCGATACCAGATCAGCTTTGCTCTAGTCCGGTCCACCGTGATGCGCCAGCTGCGGGGTGGCAGCTGAATCTGGGCACCCGCCATTCGCTGTGGACTCAGCTACGGTCGTTGTTGCAGAGGCAGCTATCCACAATTGAGGCGTGCTGCCCACTCCTTTCTCTGCTTCGTCTTGCCAGCTCAAGACGTGATCATATCCTATGCCTTTCAGTTTGCTGACGGTATTCGTTGGTCTGTACCTTTGCTGCTGTAGTTTCCGCTGAAGTTTTGTTGCGATTTTTGTACATATTACAGCTTTGCTTTAGTTGTTTTTTAAAAAGAGAAGAAAAAAGATTGCACTTCTGAAAAATGAGTGATCCTTCAATTCCACTTACCACTCAGAGATCACGGGGTGCAGCATTGTGTAGTCAGTCTTGAAGCTATGCAGTACACAAACACACACGCAGATGAGGAAAACTTAGGCAGGCTGCGGCTACATGTACAGCATTGCAATCTTATCACCAGTTTGAGAAGACACAGTTTGAGGCAAGAGCTGATAAGCAGTACAAGTACACTGGCATGGAGGTCAGACACCCCCCCCCCCCCCCCCCCTACCAACACACACACATACCCCCCCCCCCCCCACACACACACCACATAGACATGTGCATACGCGAGCGTGTTTCCATATATCCACGAGTGTGTATGCGTGCGTGTACATGTGTGTGTGTGTATGTGTGCGTGTGTGCGTGTGTGGGTGTGTGCATGTGTATGTGTGGCATATGTGCAATAACACAGAGTCGTTACTCACTCTCCGATGCCATCAAAGGCAGCAGCACGGCATGTGCTACCACTGTCCGTGTTAGTGCCACGCTGTACAGCAGAGATAGCAAGAGCAAGGATACTGTCACACATTGCTGCTGTAGCAGAATCATAGCGGACAGTACATGCATATCCAGTCCATGCACTCTACCGGTATTGTCAGCAAAGGTCCACCTTCACAGGTGAAGCTAAAGATTATGACTATTCTATTCAAGTGCAACGGACAGTGTGCTGTGTGTATGTGTGGATGTATGTGACTTGCTATCCTGTGCCAGTGGCTGGACACAATGACTAGCAGTGCACACAGAGTTGATGATGTCAACCATCGGACTTCATATCAACCATCAGCATCCAGCAGTCAGTTATAACGAGCAGTAGGAGTGGCAGCAGCAGCAGCAGCAGTAGTGGCAGCAGTAGCAGCAGACGCAGCGGCTGCACCAGCAGAAGCAGCGGTAGCAGCAGTAATAGCAGCACACAACTATAGTCCTTACCAGCAGCAGGAGGGTTCCTGCATTGACAGTCTTCAAGTGGCTGGCAACCTAAGAACACAAGCAAACAGAGAGGCAAATCATAATGCAAGCAACTGCAGCAGAGAAACACACGGAAAATAATTGACTCACACGCCCCCAATGGCAACAATCACACGGTATGCAAGCATAAAGACCACCTTCAGTATCCCCTGCACAGACTCAGATCAACTGCGTACTGACAACTGCACTACAACATGCATTATCGTAGGCACGCTTGGGTCTGGTTGAACAAATCTGCCTCACAGATTTTTTTTACTTTTCATTGATATCAGGTTTGGGCTTATTTCTTGGTGCTGCGCTGATTGAGTTCACAAAGGATGAAACAGTATCATAAGCAGGACGAATAAAGAATTTATCCCACCCACTGCATCACCTGCTAACCTCATCGGTATATTGCACAAACTCAGTGGCGTACTTCTTCTGGAAATGCTCGAGTGGATGAATCCTGCAAGAACAATGGCAACAATCACAACAGTCACAACACTGTAATAGAAAACTAGTCCACAAGACAACAGCTGTAGTGAAGTCCACAAGACAACAGCTGTAGTGAAGTCCACAAGACAATAGCTGTAGTGAAGTCCACAAGACAACAGCTGTAGTGAAGTCCACAAGACAACAGCTGTAGTGAAGTCCACAAGACAACAGCTGTAGTGAAGTCCACAAGACAACAGCTGTAGTGAAGTCCACAAGACAACAGCTGTAGTGAAGTCCACAAGACAACAGCTGTAGTGAAGTCCACAAGACAACAGCTGTAGTGAAGTCCACAAGACAACAGCTGTAGTGAAGTCCACAAGACAACAGCTGTAGTGAAGTCCACAAGACAACAGCTGTAGTGAAGTCCACAAGACAACAGCTGTAGTGAAGTCCACAAGACAACAGCTGTAGTGAAGTCCACAAGACAATAGCTGTAGTGAAGTCCACAAGACAACAGCTGTAGTGAAGTCCACAAGACAACAGCTGTAGTGAAGTCCACAAGACAACAGCTGTAGTGAAGTCCACAAGACAACAGCTGTAGTGAAGTCCACAAGACAATAGCTGTAGTGAAGTCCACAAGACAACAGCTGTAGTGAAGTCCACAAGACAACAGCTGTAGTGAAGTCCACAAGACAACAGCTGTAGTGAAGTCCACAAGACAACAGCTGTAGTGAAGTCCACAAGACAACAGCTGTAGTGAAGTCCACAAGACAACAGCTGTAGTGAAGTCCACAAGACAACAGCTGTAGTGAAGTCCACAAGACAACAGCTGTAGTGAAGTCCACAAGACAACAGCTGTAGTGAAGTCCACAAGACAACAGCTGTAGTGAAGTCCACAAGACAACAGCTGTAGTGAAGTCCACAAGACAACAGCTGTAGTGAAGTCCACAAGACAACAGCTGTAGTGAAGTCCACAAGACAACAGCTGTAGTGAAGTCCACAAGACAACAGCTGTAGTGAAGTCCACAAGACAACAGCTGTAGTGAAGTCCACAAGACAACAGCTGTAGTGAAGTCCACAAGACAACAGCTGTAGTGAAGTCCACAAGACAACAGCTGTAGTGAAGTCCACAAGACAACAGCTGTAGTGAAGTCCACAAGACAACAGCTGTAGTGAAGTCCACAAGACAACAGCTGTAGTGAAGTCCACAAGACAACAGCTGTAGTGAAGTCCACAAGACAACAGCTGTAGTGAAGTCCACAAGACAACAGCTGTAGTGAAGTCCACAAGACAACAGCTGTAGTGAAGTCCACAAGACAACAGCTGTAGTGAAGTCCACAAGACAACAGCTGTAGTGAAGTCCACAAGACAACAGCTGTAGTGAAGTCCACAAGACAACAGCTGTAGTGAAGTCCACAAGACAACAGCTGTAGTGAAGTCCACAAGACAACAGCTGTAGTGAAGTCCACAAGACAACAGCTGTAGTGAAGTCCACAAGACAACAGCTGTAGTGAAGTCCACAAGACAACAGCTGTAGTGAAGTCCACAAGACAACAGCTGTAGTGAAGTCCACAAGACAACAGCTGTAGTGAAGTCCACAAGACAACAGCTGTAGTGAAGTCCACAAGACAACAGCTGTAGTGAAGTCCACAAGACAACAGCTGTAGTGAAGTCCACAAGACAACAGCTGTAGTGAAGTCCACAAGACAACAGCTGTAGTGAAGTCCACAAGACAACAGCTGTAGTGAAGTCCACAAGACAACAGCTGTAGTGAAGTCCACAAGACAACAGCTGTAGTGAAGTCCACAAGACAACAGCTGTAGTGAAGTCCACAAGACAACAGCTGTAGTGAAGTCCACAAGACAACAGCTGTAGTGAAGTCCACAAGACAACAGCTGTAGTGAAGTCCACAAGACAACAGCTGTAGTGAAGTCCACAAGACAACAGCTGTAGTGAAGTCCACAAGACAACAGCTGTAGTGAAGTCCACAAGACAACAGCTGTAGTGAAGTCCACAAGACAACAGCTGTAGTGAAGTCCACAAGACAACAGCTGTAGTGAAGTCCACAAGACAACAGCTGTAGTGAAGTCCACAAGACAACAGCTGTAGTGAAGTCCACAAGACAACAGCTGTAGTGAAGTCCACAAGACAACAGCTGTAGTGAAGTCCACAAGACAACAGCTGTAGTGAAGTCCACAAGACAACAGCTGTAGTGAAGTCCACAAGACAACAGCTGTAGTGAAGTCCACAAGACAACAGCTGTAGTGAAGTCCACAAGACAACAGCTGTAGTGAAGTCCACAAGACAACAGCTGTAGTGAAGTCCACAAGACAACAGCTGTAGTGAAGTCCACAAGACAACAGCTGTAGTGAAGTCCACAAGACAACAGCTGTAGTGAAGTCCACAAGACAACAGCTGTAGTGAAGTCCACAAGACAACAGCTGTAGTGAAGTCCACAAGACAACAGCTGTAGTGAAGTCCACAAGACAACAGCTGTAGTGAAGTCCACAAGACAACAGCTGTAGTGAAGTCCACAAGACAACAGCTGTAGTGAAGTCCACAAGACAACAGCTGTAGTGAAGTCCACAAGACAACAGCTGTAGTGAAGTCCACAAGACAACAGCTGTAGTGAAGTCCACAAGACAACAGCTGTAGTGAAGTCCACAAGACAACAGCTGTAGTGAAGTCCACAAGACAACAGCTGTAGTGAAGTCCACAAGACAACAGCTGTAGTGAAGTCCACAAGACAACAGCTGTAGTGAAGTCCACAAGACAACAGCTGTAGTGAAGTCCACAAGACAACAGCTGTAGTGAAGTCCACAAGACAACAGCTGTAGTGAAGTCCACAAGACAACAGCTGTAGTGAAGTCCACAAGACAACAGCTGTAGTGAAGTCCACAAGACAACAGCTGTAGTGAAGTCCACAAGACAACAGCTGTAGTGAAGTCCACAAGACAACAGCTGTAGTGAAGTCCACAAGACAACAGCTGTAGTGAAGTCCACAAGACAACAGCTGTAGTGAAGTCCACAAGACAACAGCTGTAGTGAAGTCCACAAGACAACAGCTGTAGTGAAGTCCACAAGACAACAGCTGTAGTGAAGTCCACAAGACAACAGCTGTAGTGAAGTCCACAAGACAACAGCTGTAGTGAAGTCCACAAGACAACAGCTGTAGTGAAGTCCACAAGACAACAGCTGTAGTGAAGTCCACAAGACAACAGCTGTAGTGAAGTCCACAAGACAACAGCTGTAGTGAAGTCCACAAGACAACAGCTGTAGTGAAGTCCACAAGACAACAGCTGTAGTGAAGTCCACAAGACAACAGCTGTAGTGAAGTCCACAAGACAACAGCTGTAGTGAAGTCCACAAGACAACAGCTGTAGTGAAGTCCACAAGACAACAGCTGTAGTGAAGTCCACAAGACAACAGCTGTAGTGAAGTCCACAAGACAACAGCTGTAGTGAAGTCCACAAGACAACAGCTGTAGTGAAGTCCACAAGACAACAGCTGTAGTGAAGTCCACAAGACAACAGCTGTAGTGAAGTCCACAAGACAACAGCTGTAGTGAAGTCCACAAGACAACAGCTGTAGTGAAGTCCACAAGACAACAGCTGTAGTGAAGTCCACAAGACAACAGCTGTAGTGAAGTCCACAAGACAACAGCTGTAGTGAAGTCCACAAGACAACAGCTGTAGTGAAGTCCACAAGACAACAGCTGTAGTGAAGTCCACAAGACAACAGCTGTAGTGAAGTCCACAAGACAACAGCTGTAGTGAAGTCCACAAGACAACAGCTGTAGTGAAGTCCACAAGACAACAGCTGTAGTGAAGTCCACAAGACAACAGCTGTAGTGAAGTCCACAAGACAACAGCTGTAGTGAAGTCTGCGGTGGTGCTAAGGTGAAGGGTGGTTTAGCTACATTGATTACATTCGCCATGACAATACAACACTACAGGTTTGGGGTGGTAAAGTTGCCGTACACCAGGCCCTTACTCACGTTACCTGCCAAAGGCTGAAAGCACACATCCAGCATTGGCAATATTGCATGCACACGCATTGTGCGTATTCAACTGACTGCAGTACAACAACCACAACAGCTTACTTTCCCATCCACGTTGCGTAAGACTCTGGCAGGCGGGGAAAGTACAGTGTGGTCTTGCCAGTGTCCACGTCAATGGCACCAACGCAGTCAGCCTCGCGCACACCAAACGCCCAGTGGAAATAGGATTCCTGATAAGAGACACAGAGGGGAAATACCCACAGTCAGTCAGCAAGCTGATGCAAGCATGGGCTAGTTACACACAATGCCAGTCAGAGAACGCTTCAAGTCCAGCACAGTACCACAGTCAATAGGCATACTAGCCGAATACTGTAAGACATGTTATTATAACGAGTCACAAATTTAACGATTGTTCAAAATTCATAGGTTAACGAGAAGATACGTTAACGATCTTGCAGTCTTGAGGCATATCCGCACATAACACGTATGAGGCATTACAGCCTCAATAGGACCTATAACGAAGAAAATGTAACTCGCCTCCTCCCCTGTTTATTTAATATGTTCACCATGCAGTCACATGAAGAGCGGAGACCTCTACTTCTGGATAGGGCACTCCCCTCGGGGCCATCCCAAAAATAAAATTATTTAATGAGAGTGGCCAGCTCCGGACCCTCACTATGCTTGTTCTTTACCTACTGTAGGTCATCATACTAACGGCTCATTTTCCTGAGCTAGCTGAGCTGATGATCAGTCACGTGGTGTGTGTGTGTGTGTGTGTGTGGTGTGTGTGTGTGCGTGTGTGGTGTGTATGTATGTATGTATGCAGGGGCGTCGCACACGGTACGGTCACTACGGTATTGACCGTACCACTTTTTGCCCCAGATACCCGTGAGTCACCAAAATACACTGATCTGGGATCTAAAATTCCCAAAATTTTCGGCTCAGCCACCACTCCCCCACGAGTCAATTGTACTTCAGATGGCTGACCGTACCACACTAAAATACCTTCCGATGCCCCTGGTATGCGTGTGTGTGTGTGTGTGTGTGTGTGTGTGTGTGTGTGACTGCTGCCTAGTCCTGGCAGGGGGGCCCTGTGTTCCTGCTATGTCACCTACAGCACTTGGTTGCTCAAGTGATTTGTGCAAGCCTGGCCACCCCCCCCCCCCCCCCTCACACACCCACAGCTGGCCCTTTGCACTTCTGTCATGTAGTAATGGGCGTACCACAGACACAAAAAATACGTTATCTCTCACGTGCCGGCCCATACAGTCATTTGCATAGCTTCTGGGATACAATAATGATGCAATACTTAGTACTGTATCACAGCACCAGATGGGACACACAGACGCGTGCGAATTTGGTGTGCAGCTATGGTGCAGCGGAGCAATCTGGCACCGCTCAAAACAGGCAAGCATTAACTGTGTACACGGACTACATGCTATTCACCTGTCTGAACACCGTATCTGTATCTGTGCAGTAGCGCTGCTCTTGCTCGCCACCTTGCAGAACAACAACAGAACCTTTCGGCAAGTCCTTGTTCTCGCGCAGCGCTTCCACCAGGCGAGTGCGGTTCAGAGCATGCAGCGAGGCATTGACAGGCAGAGTGTTGGTGCCCAACTCAAAAACTGGCCTGCATGTCACATTCATCAGAAGAGGAGCGAATCATGCAGCTTGTACGATCGTCACAACCACATCCCGACTAGACGCGTCGCGCATCACATCTACTTACGTGGGGGAAGCCATGTTGGAACAAGACGCAGGAGGAGGTGAACAAGACCGAAAACACAGTATTTCCTTGTTTGTTCCAACTACAAAGAAAAGAAGGCAAAGTCAAAATCAATGCAAACAGCAAACCTTGCTTGCATTGTTTGTTTCCATATCCAAAATTCAAGCATGACGTTATGACTTGATTTCATTTACGTCATGATGAAGTCGCAAACTCGCCATTTTTGTTTTGGAAAAATGGAAATGGGAAAAACACAAAAAAATGCTGAAAACCACTGATCTTTATATAATACCACATGATCACTTTCTACTTTGTTCAAGAAATACTTCTGTTTTTTAGTTCTTGCCAAGTAGGAAGTAGGAATAAAAATCATGGACGGTGCTTACTTTGGTGATTCTAAGGGAGACAATGTCTCTCCCGAACAGGTCGCACAGGTGCTGCGCACGCAGATGGCTATCAAGAGCATGAAAGAGATCGTGGAGAGTATGTCAGAAAAATGCTTCGTCAAGTGTGTGCCCAAGCCTGGCAAAGCCCTGAGCAATTCCGAGAAGACCTGCATGACCAACTGCAGTAATAACTACATGGAGGCGCATACTCTTGTATCCAAGGCGCTTTTGGCCGAATCACAGAGGTACGCCGCTAACAGTGGAAGCTCGTTCAGTTAGATATTGCGACATCTGCAATGTAGATTTTCCCTGTGGGAAGTACAGTGGCCTCGTATGGCTCATATCAGTGTACTGGAATGCTGCCCGTGGATATTGAACTCTGGTCGATAGGGCTCGCATCTATTGATGCCTCGCTGCGGCCCACTGGTCTGTGTTGTGATATGGCCTGAGAGATCGCCAGCCCATGGCAGTTAGCTGAGGTTAGGTGGACACATTTAGATGCCATCATGCTGTTCACTCAACTAACCCATCATGTTCTTGAGGAGCATTTTTTGTCAAATTCCGCCTTTACGGGACCGTCACTATCACCATGTTTATAATTTGCTTTTGTGTCGATATACTTTGAGATATTGTTTTCAATTCTGATCAAATTTCTCATGGCTCGTGCAAATTTGATAACGGTATTTTAATTTGCTCTTTGCAGAGTTGAGTAGCTTGCACTTTCCGTGGTACTGTGTGTTTGTGTGGTGTATGTGTGAATTGCATGTTTCTTTATACGAACACTATGGACTTCTGGGATGGTTCATGTTTTGTGTCAGTGCTTGGGCGAAGGTTCTGTGAGTGTTGGCAAAATCACTTGCAACTGTGTAGGAGGATGTACATGCACAACGTATTGCACTTGCGTTCTGTGTATTTGGACAATTCAAACACGCGTGTGTGTGTTCTTCAGCCTTGCGACCTGTTGAATGGTGTTGCTGCGGCTTATGCTGCATCATCGCCTACGGCAATGGGCGTAAAGTTAGAAAGGTGTGTGTGTGTGCAAACTTTTTCGAACAAAACAGGGCTGAAACTCTTCTTTCTTCAGTGAGTTCAGAAGAGGTACTCGTACAGGATCCAGGATACGTCTGTCTCTGCGTGTTCAATATACGCATTGCATGATAAAAATGACTGGATCCAGAATTCCAGAAGATACATGTCATATGTACGTACATGGATATATGGACTGATTTTATTAAAAATTTTATTTCACGAAACGGCCAAAAGCTGGCATGGCAACAGCACGTGTCACGAAATGGCGTCATGACGCTATACAGTAGCTCTTTGGCCCGATCTCCACGATCCAGAGTCGTGATGAAGCACGAATCTGTAAACCAGCAATGCACATCACAGTAAAGAAAGAGAGAACGACGATTCGCAGTGGATGGAGATCGGGTTAGTGGTGCAGAGTTTGAGCTAGGTACCACAGCTGCAATATGGGTGGCCTATGCTCTTGCCTGAACGACAATGAAGAGGACGCTGATGAAACCACTACTTTGATATCGGGTCGTCCATCAGCAACGATCAGCAAAGCAAGCCACTCTTCCACATCCACCTTCTCCGCAAATCATTGTCCGGAAGAATTCTGGGTGCCCGATGATGAAGCGTCGGAGTGCCAGTACTGCAAGCGAGGATTCAGTGCCACAAACAGGAGGCATCACTGCCGGATGTGTGGTGATGTCTTCCATGGCGGTGAGTGCTCCACTCCGCGAGGACCGACTGATCACCGCGTCTGGGTTTGCAGATTTTGTTACGACTACTACCATAAATTCAAGAACACCTTGTTCCATGGTAAGGTTTGGAGTCTGCTGTGTGGATGTCGACGCATCTTACTCACACAACAACACCGTCGTAGTTCTTATTCTGAATCTAAGTCACCTGGTTACTCTTCAGGGTTGAGCGTAATCGGAGAATCAACTCTATGAATTCGTGGCCTTGTTTGAAATTAAAATTTGAAAATGATACCAATAATTGATTAGTACTCGAGTACATGTGCTAAGTGCAGACATAGTGCATAGCGTTGTGTTGAATATGGTAGGAATTTAGAAGAATTGAATGTATTAGGGAGAATGAAGTTGAAGACACCACTGCAGCTGTACTTATGGTTGATAAATATGGTGGTAAAGACACACCTGGCAATATGGCGGTAAACACACGCCTGCCCACACACGCTCTCTAGGCTGCAGAGTTCTAGCACAGAGCTCTCCTTCTCACCACCACCACCATCAGTTCGCGCCTGGCGCCTGGTCGATGCATGGCTGGCGGTATCCGGCATAGCAGGCTTGTACATCAAGTAGCGCATGGCACATAAATGATGACACAGCAAGAAGATTGCCTGATGAGTCCAGCGGGGACGAAACGTACGTCGCGATCGAGCTATGTTGTTGCTGTGTCATCATCTATGTGCCATGCGCTACTTGATGTACCAGCCTGCTATGCCGGATACCGCCAGCCATGCATCGACCAGGCGCCAGGCGCGAACTGATGGTGGTGGTGGTGAGAAGGAGAGCTCTGTGCCAGAACTTTGCAGCCTAGAGAGCGTGTGTGGGCAGGCGTGTGTTTACCGCCATATTGCCAGGTGTGTCTTTACCACCATATTTATCAACCGAATGTATTAGGTTGTATTTAATAGGATGTAAAATTGTAAACACCTCCAGTTGATGCTGATGTGTAATCTTTGTTTGTTGGCTGCAGGCGCGCAATTTATACTACATCGAGAGGAGGGTATCAGCGAAACGGTGGTGATGAAGTTGGAGGGTGAAGGAGTGGACATGTGTGTGCGCTGGACGCCTACGAAACAAACCCTCAAGAGTAAAAGTGAGTACACTGGAATGTACTTATAATAGTGACAGGTGATACTCATGATCATACGATCAAATGGTAATTAATTGTCTGATTATGGCATGGTTTTTGTTATGCAAACTGCCAAAGTCTGTTATTTTGCACTGAAAATGGAGCTTGGGAGCTCTCTTTTGTCCCACTACTACACCATCACAGGTAATTCCAGGATATGGCAGTGGGATTTGATTGGGAAAGTCTGATGAGTAGTGCACCGTCGCCTCCTCGCACACTGCAATCTGTTCTCTTCTACCTACGAGTACGCGTGGAATGATTTTTTTCTGTTGCATGTTACGTTGTGTGTATGTTGTGCTCAGTGCGTGGAGATCAGCGCATGATCATGCTGCAGAACATCACATCCATTGAGACGGGTGCCAGGCTGCAGCGTAAGTATTCCCGGTACTTGGTGTGCCCAGGCCGCAGTCCGTGTGTGTGTGTGTGTGTGTGTATGTGTGTGTGTGTGCCGTGTCGCCATGATCACAATCCCCAATGGTACATTGGCTTTCAGCTTGCTCTAGGACGTCATAAGGGCCTCCTTTGGTTCTCGTGACGGAAATCTCAACCCAATCGATTTCAACTTCCCCATGTCTGTGTCTCATGCCTTGTTTGGGGATGTTAGTTTCAGCGTATTTCCTGGAATATAAGCCGTACCTGGATTTTTTGTCACGAATATTAATACAGACATCTACCCTTTATTGAGTGTGTGTTGTGTGCTGTAATGTGTTCACACTTATTATGTCAATCTATTCAGGTACGGGTGATACGTCGTGCTGCTTCCGAATCGTGACGTCGCGGGAAATCACACAGCTGGAAGCACTGTCGTACGGCAGTCAGCAAGAGTAAGCAATTCGTCCTGTAGATATACTAGTTGTGCTTGCGCTCAATCAGCCCATTGTGTTGGTGTCTGGCTCTATACTGTGTGTTGCCCGTGTCCGGCTTCGAAGGACAATGCAGTGAAGATATTGTTCCTCACGTTAGCATATCATGGATAACCTCCATCACACCGTGACAACATTTCCGTGCCTCTCTCTCTCTCTCTCTCTCTCTCTCTCTCTCTCTCTCTCTCTCTCTCTCTCTCTCTCTCTCTCTCTCTCTCTCTCTCTCTCTCTCTCTCTCTCTCTCTCTCTCTCTCTCTCTCTCTCTCTCTCTCTCTCTCTCTCTCTCTCTCTCTCTCTCTCTCTCTCTCTCTCTCTCTCTCTCTCTCTCTCTCTCTCTTGTTCCGACTGTTTGCTGCAGCTGGGTGGCGGGCCTGCGGGCTGCCGTGTTTGTGTGCAGTGAAGACTGTCGACTGCTGGCAGTTCAGAAGGAAGCGCATGTCATCCAGCGAGCTGAGCGCAAGAAGCAGCAGGGTGTAGCAAAGCAGAAACGAAAGGCTACTGCCGACAGCATAGTTGGCAAGTATCGCGACAGGCCTCGGCGATCATAGGCTGAATCTATATGAGGAAGGATATTTATGTGGCAACTTCCGGAATGCACTGTCACGTCTTCTTGGTGATGTGTTCGCATCGTTCACCGGTGCACCAACTATATGCAGTGCTCTTGCCTTTAGAATTTGCTGCCAATATCAAAAATGGATGATAGACAGTTAACATTGACTATCCCCCCCCCCCACACACTTTTCTTTTTCTTCTTTTTTGTATTTTTATTCCAAAGGTCTGTACTTTTTTTAATGAGCCTGCTGTGCGGGTATTTACCGTTTCTGTCCTGGATGTTATTCCAATCGATTCAAGCTTGAGACTTTTTTTAAAACAATATTCACATCATCGACCCTAGGATATACACCTTTGGTTGAATTAACTAGATTCGTGATACGTTCATCTCTATACTACAATGTACATGTACCACCCATACGAGTCAATATAGTGAAAAGCACCATTCTAAATCGCAACAGCATGGGCCAGCGTGCATCACACGCGAAGCCAGTGCTGGGCCAGTTTTCAATCTGTACATGTTATCAAGAGTATAATATCATAACTTATAAGCTCCCAGCTCATTTTAATACTCTTGATGTTATGTTGGTGATTTTCCATTCACAGCGCTGCGTGGTCTTGTGTTGCGACCAGAGAGTAGTAGTACAATGCATGGTCTTGTGTTGCGACCCGGGAGCAGTACAATACTTTAGTGTGCTACAGCCTGGTTTCGAATTCTCTCCAGTTAGATTTAGCACAGATAACCAATTGGATATGTATCCCAGATTAATTTTTTTTGAAGGCGGTGTTGCATGGATTGGCTGCTTGTATGCTGCTTGTATGCATAAAAGGACATGACTGCACAAAGGCAGTACATGTAGTGTACCAGCATGCATATGTACATTTGCACATAATTAGCGGCAAGAGTACTACTCTTGGCCTTTGGTAGCGGTCGTGTGGGTTCATATAATTTTACAGACGAAAAATCGCGTGCATATCACGAAATGGCGACTAGCTACAATACAGTTGCGCGCAACGTCCCAGTCTGCTCTCTTGGAAACCACCTTTTGGGTTCACGCCTCTACCACACTAGCATTGCTATGGTACATAACGAAACTGCACTAGGCTATAAGTAGCGGTTAGACTCAAAGTTAAATTTCCCATGGTCTTCCCAATTTAAATGTGGTGTCCTGAATCAAAGGCAACAATTATGACTAAAATATCCCTGCCTCTGTCTCTCTGTCTGTCACACACTCCCCCCCCCCCCCCCCTATATGTTGTACGCATGGAATGGAATGAGCAAATACACCATTTACGGCACAGCATATGCCATACAGATCTTCAAGGCAGACTGCAGCGGAACACCTTACCTACGAGTAGTCATGCTTATGTCCGTTCCCTGCCGGCTTTGTTAATTGATAGTTTGCATCAAGCCACCATGACCTGCAGCAGCACACCATGTTATGCACGAAACATGCGGCACCACAACCAAACCAACGGCAGCAGTTCACACAAAAGTGCATGCGCAAACACAACAGCACAGAGTACATCCTGTGACAAGCAAAGCCGCAGGGCAAGCATTGAGATACAACGAGCACTGCAGGAATTTTCGGAACATTCCTTTTCGTTTTTTACTTAGTGCGTACGCCAGCATACAGCACTGCAAGAATTGGTGGGCAGAAACAATACAAAGAATGGGGGGTTTAAAACGATGGACACACGGCCCAGAGATAAAAACAAGTTGTTAAAAAGGTCTAACTAGAAAGTCGACACACTCACACACAATAATGAAAATATACAAAACGAATCATCTGGACGAGAAAAAGAGAGAGGAACGTTGTGAAAAAGGTCTCAACTAGAAAGTAGACACACACACAACAATGAAAATATAGGAAAATAGTCAGCTGGAAGAGAAAAAAAGAAGAGAGAGAGAGAGAGAGAGAGAGAGAGAGGGGGGGGGGGGGGATTTCTTAAAAGCACAAGCTGACTTTCAAGGCCAAAAGAATACAGAAGAAGACCAGCAAACAGCCACCATAAATTCCTGCAATAGCTAGTACCGATGCGTACAACATGGAGCACCAGGCATTAGACCAGGGCACACAGATATCTACATTAGACCAGGGCACACAGATATCTACATTAGACCAGGGCACACAGATATCTAAAACGTACTCCTCAGTGGAGTAAACAACCTAGACGGTATTTAAAATAGGGGAGCAATTAGAGAGATTTAATGACGGGCCAGTAGCCACTATAAAGATAACATGGATGATAGCTGAGAGAATACTGCGGATAGGAATCTAATAGAAAAACAAGACTTTCGGCATTTTTCAGAAAAGTAAACGAAAAAAAGCTGTTTAAAATCTTGTAGGACGCAGCACACAGCTTCAGAAAGCAAAAAAGCTGTAATTTTATAATGAATATATCTGCGGAAGGTTATGAGAGGTCAGGTTAAAGAACACATAATACACAGAGGTCTCACAGAACCCGTGAGGTGTGCATGAGAGATGCAATGCGCGACCAAGTGACGGTACATGTTAGGAGAGGTTTGAGAAACAGCTTACTACTGAAGAGGTATGGTGGGTTAGGCGAGTAGCGAGTAGAGCTCCCGTTCCTGGATACTCCGCTTCGATACAGTCAACTCAGACTCAGCTGCCGCCTCAGCAGCCACGACATGTGGCACCTGCAGCAAACAGCAGTACCACAGCAACGCAAACAGGTCAACATTCGGTGACATGACTCCAGCCACAACACACACAGCCCCCCCCCCCCCCACACACACACACACACTCTGAGAGAGAGAGAGAGAGAGAGAGATCACGATACAATCATTGTACAATGGGGAAACTGTCGCTACATAGTGATACAGAACACAGCACAATGGCCAGTCAAGGGTGTGCATTGCGGCGGCCAGACTTCACCATGCCAGCACTACATAACACGTACGTTGAACTGGCAACAACAAGAAAATGTGAACGAAAATGTTCGTCATCCTGTTCTACCCAGAGTTGAAACTCAAAACTCACCTCCATATCATCAATGATGTCATAATCATCGTACTCTGCTTCATTGCCTGACCCTCGGCGTGATCGGCTATGCAAGTCCTCAACGCCGGTCGAGGAATCTGTTGGTGCCGGCTGTCCTGATGAGGCGACAAAGTCTGAGTAGGACATGACAGCAAACACGTGTTAGGACGTACAGTCCAGAAAAACTATCCCCGCTGCCATTGAAGACCCGATTTCGGCCGAATATGGGCTCAAAAACTCATGAAAATATCGGGTCCTGGCCTTGTTTCTTCATACTTTAGGTCATGGCATAGCTGTCTTGATTTTGTAAACCTGGTGGAATTCTTAACTCCCAGTCCTTTGACCTTTCGGACCTCAAATGTGAAAAGGAAGAATGGCATGGACAGTACAATGTGGAATGCACAATTGTTTTCACTGTAAACGCCAAAGAAACCAAAAAGTTAAGCTGCCAGTTTAGGATGAATGGACGACAGCAGGAACACACCGGCACACACATGCCGGCGGAGCTTTCCATTCGGACTACTGAACAATGCTGAGAGTGCGGTGACGAACGGCACGACATTGCTCGTCAACAGGCAGACCCCAGCAACAAAGCACACAGGCCAGCGCCTATCTGCAAGACTTAGAGCAAAGGCATAGATCTCCAGAGCACCGCACATGCCCCGTACACAATACACTAGCACACAGACACTATGACAATATGCTCCGCATGCTAGACATATTGTATGAACTAGCAAACATGGGGCTTGGGGATCAGAAGAAGAAACCGCTGTGCGAAAGGTAACAGCAATTCAGCCCACCTACCTAGCACATGCAGTTCTGTCACAACACACTTCATAATACAATGTACTCAGAAAGATCCAATACACGCAACAACAGCTACAGAGGGGCATAGGCATGCCATAACAGTTACAGAGGGGCATAGGCATGCCATAACAGTTACAGAGGGGCATAGGCATGCCATAACAGTTACAGAGGGGCATAGGCATGCCATAACAGTTAGGGCCGATTCCCACTACGGTACCGTGAGTGCCGTGCCGTGAGTACCCATGGTGATTTGCTCACGTGAGGGGCAGTTTTGGCGCGAGTTCATTCCGTGGCTCCTGCCGTACCGCGCCGTGGACATTCCGGTGCCGAGGGCCTCTGGGGGGTGGAAATGGCATGCCGTGGTATTCCGCGAGGTCGAATGCAGTGAGTAGTAGGTATTTTACTACTCCCTGAAAGGAAGTTTTTTCTTTCTTTTGTATTTGTGGCACGAAGTTTTTTCTTGGCTTTTGGCTTTTCGATTGGTTGATTCTTGAGCTTTCTCCAGTCATCTCCCCGGCCCCCGCTATTTTCCCTCAGGACCAAAGTCAGAAATTGATTAAAAAAAATGGTGATCCGGCCTGCCGACGGAATGCATGGAATGACTGTGCGCAGGTGTAAATCACTCTCAGCTTCAAGCTCGTACCGTGGGGTACACGTGACCTACCCAAATCGACGGCACGGCACTCACGGTACCGTAGTGGGAATCGGCCCTTACAGAGGGGCATAGGCATGCCATAACAGTTACAGATGGGCATAGGCATGCCACAACAGTTACAGAGGGGCATCCAATAGCAGTTACAGAGGGGCATCGGGATCCAATAGCGGCTACAGAGGGGCATTGAGAGGAGCACTAACCGTCATCTTCGAATCCCGAGCCATCCAGCAAGAGACACTGCAGACTGCTTGGCCGTTGCTCGTGCAGTTCAAACATGCTGGGACCGACACTTGCCACATCCTGAAAACACCACCACCGCCGCCACCAACACAAACACACATAGCATTGGAACAATGATCATTTGTCTGAAAGAAGCCAGCAACCACCCACCCCTGGTAGGCATGAGGTACATGCAATGCCTGCTGATCATCATGAGTTGACAATGCGTCACCTAAGAGGCTAAGACATCATTTCGCTTTGAACATCACAATACTAACCTACAAAGAACAGTATGTCCAGTACCCTCAAACACATGACCTGGAGATAGGAAAGACATTGGGTTGGTACAGCAGCTATCTCTTTTTCGGTCACCAGTTAATCCTATATATAGGATTAGACTTCAAGACGCATTTTCAGCCTCGAAAATGGTCGAAGTGGAAGCAATGTTATTGAAGATGCATTTTGATCTTTCCCACAATGCCTCTCTTTATTTAAAATGAATGAATAGAGGTTACTCAATGGCTAAAAAAACCAGGAAAGGTATCTGTGTGCAATTATTGCTGATGAATTGCAATTACAAGTGGTAGAAATAGACTAGGAGTGGAATAGACGAATATTAGCACCATCCTAGCACTGAAGTAGTGTTGTAAAGTGCTCGCAGATCAATATGAACTAAAGACACTACATGTTTGGGGCATTTACTAAATCAGTTGTGTTCAAGTATGTACACATATTAATAGTGGAATACTCTTTTGGTACTAGCCTAGGAGGTGCTTCTTCTTTAGCCATAGATGCATAGAACTTTTTTGTTAGCTCCATATGGGCTATATCTAGGCTTGGATATTGCCAACTATGGTTTTTATTGGCAGGGGAAACTGGGAAGAACAAAACCAATTTTTGAAGAGGCCAAATCCTATATATAGGATTTTGAAAATTCTGGACACCTTTGCACGGGAAGGCCTGTTTCAGAAAAAGTAAAGCCCTTGTGCTGGTGAAACTTGGCAGGCATCATCTCTGATAAACACGGAATGCAGACTCCAACAGGTTTTTGAAGAAGGAACTTTAGTTTGTAAGGTATGATCTATCCTTTCCCAAAAATCCTATATATAGGATTTGACAGACAAAGAGATAGCTTACCTGCCGTAGACGCAAGAACAGATCGTCCAGTTCCTCCCTGGTTTTGCAAAAGAACCCCTGCAACAACAAGAACACCACACCATACCAAAGCATTCCACTATCCATGGTTGTAGCCAAGCTGAAATTGAAGAGGGGTGCTTGGAGAGTCTGGGCATATGTGTAGTTGCACAGATCTGCATGGTTCTACACATTGAGAAGAGGGGTGCTGGGAGAGTCTGGGCATATGTGTAGTTGCACAGATCTGCATGGTTCCACACATTGAGCACAGCAGGTGCAGCGTTTCTCTGCAGCTTGCTCTGATTGCCAGGATAGTCTCAGTGGCGCCGTGGCAGCTACAAGTAAACAAACTGAAGCACATGTGTATGTGTACACGTACAATGATGACCGACAGTCTGAACATGAGCACGAGCAACCCCTGCACACATGCAGTGGATATCATACATACACACGGGGAGACTTGAAGGAAAGCTAAGAGTGGAGTAAATCTTACTTGCAATAACACGTACTCCGCACATGCCACAGACATAAGAAGCAGGGAGTAGTAAAATACCAGGTATTTTACTACTCCCTGATAAGAAGTACGAACTTGTACAATCATGTACAATAGACACCCTTAGCAAAAAAACGTTATGTTGTAACAGTATTATCGTAAGGGGGAAAATACCGTGATTTGGGTTCGACCTTTAGCAAGATGCACGCTATTTTTAGTACGCTGTTGAGCTTTGATATCAGCGCGGTACAACCGTTTTTGTCACCATATACGCGATACAAGGTGAAATGCGTACGGACTATGCAATATTTGGCCAAAACACATACCGTTGGTCACAACGATAAATCAGCCCCCATAACGTTTTTACGCTGCAGCTTCAACGCTATTTGGGTGATCAAGGTATGAGTACCGTAAAAATAGCGTTACCGTTGTTTGCTAAGGGTGTCTAATATCAGCATTGTGTATCACTATTGCGGTCGCTTCCGCTTTTCACTCCGAGCTCAGCTCAATAGACCTAGTTCAGTACATGTACTGAGGTGGAAATGGTTAGCTGACTGGAGATTGAGTAGACTGTGACACCTACCAGGTAAGTACCTGATGCCATATTGATAACCTACCAGAGCAACTGACGGATCTAATTCCGATGGCTTCATCTTGCCTGCAGAGCTGGTGTGATACGTCTGCAAGAAGTAACACACAGAGATAAATCACAAAGTAATGCCCATAGTTCGTATACCTACCACCATCAATACAATGACTATACCTGCACATGTGTTTGAAGTACAGACTACAGATTCATGCACACACACACACGCGCGCATGGCAGCCTTAAAGAAGGCAATAGACCTAATGTACTGCCATATTACCCAGAATGCTGCTGCTGTGAAGACGACCACAACAACTGCCACCGCAGTAGCATCAGTAGCACAACCACGCAGCTCGGAAACTCTACTTACACTATCGGAAAAGTTCGCTACCTCCGAGTATTGAAGGGAAGCCTGCGTGGTGTGTGGATCAAGGTAGACTAGCTTGCCATCTACAACAAAACCAATGTAGAGCACAGACAGCCAGGGAAAAGCTAATGCCACACATCTAACTGGGATTCAACGTCACTGCAGCACAGTGTGCAGGTAAATAGCAAGTCTGGGGATTCCATCATGGGAGTAGTGCCGACATGAATATTGTAAGAAGCTCAATCTCAGTCTCTGTTGTAGTGTTTTAGTCAAAGATGCAGGCATGATGTACAAAGGTGTCTGCCAAGTGAAATCCAGCCCTCCATTTCGCAGAGTTTGATGCACAGAGCAGGCACATCTGTACTTGCACTGAAGCATGTGTAATCAGAGGTTAGGCTTCGTTTGCTGGTGCTGAACACGCTCAAGTAGGAAAGAAAATCTAGGAATCATGAACTGACTTGTAGGTCAAGAACTGGCGTTCCGCTGTGGGCTGCTAACACCCTGTGTATACCCCAATATACAGTCAGGTGCACGTGCACACTATACAGTGGGCTGTACATTGTACGGTGGCACAAGTTTAGGTCTACACTCTACAGTCATACAGGTAAAACCTGGTTTCAGCGGCGACCAATCTTGGGATGGGAAATAATATTGTATTATTAAACACGGGTGGTCCGACCCACCCATGCACATTCCACACATTCGCTGCCACAGAACAATGATCTCTTGACCAGGCTTCTATTAGTAGCCTGCACTCAGAAAAGCAGAGCAGTGAGTGGACTTGAATTGAGAATCTACAGGACTGTATCATAGCAACGCCCTGCAGTACTCACCGCGGTGTCCGATGAACCAGAGTGCGTGTCGCGGCTTACCACCAATGATACCCACCGACTGTGGTAATGAGAAGCAAGCCTGAGGACAAGAACACACACACACACACACACACACACACACACACACACACACACACACACACACACACACACAGTGTGCAAACAGTGTGATGCTTAGAACAATTGACAGTGCATAATACAGTAAAATAGAAGAAAACACTTGGGAACAAGTTATGAAGCAACTGTCCACGACTGTAACAAGATAATAACAATAAGCAGTCAGAAAGTGTGATAACAGGGCACAACACTGACAGGCTACTGAGTCGTGAACAGTTGCTTCATAACTCGTACCCATGTGTTTTCTTCTATTTTACATTTACTATTGGCGCAGACCACGACATAATACAGTACAGAATGATATAACCGTTAGCCGTACTTCGAAGTAGCACTGAGCGGTGCAGTAGTTATTTCTGATTGTCTGTTGCCTGTGCGCTAGTGATCTGTGAATGATCATCATACATCCTATAACTGGAATGCGTCCTTCTGGCTTACACTCGAAAACTAGCCATAAGAGAAGAAGAAAATGATCGATTGATGATGATATGATTTTAAAAAGAACTTTGGTAAAACACACCCAAGAACACCGTTCATTTGCTACCGTCAAGAATGTTTGATTACTGAAAATCATGTAGGACGCTGCCCTGTTGAAGAGAAACACAGCACGATAGTACCAGTATTAACTTAGTAAACTTACCAATAGTGGCTGTGTATAGCGTCCTTCAAACTTGTCAAGGCCTAATCTTAGCGGCACAAGAAGCAGAACGGGACGAAAAGAAATCGCTGCCGCTGCCGATGCCTGAGCCTCTTGCACAGACAAGCCACCGTCAGCGACCGATCGACCACACAGGGATACATCTGGCGCTGGCGATGTGCTCTTGCCAGCAGCACCAGGTCTGGCCTCTTTACCACTGGCCGTTGCGGATGCTCCTGAACGCACATACAGGTACGCATAGACACATGCATGCACAGTTTGCACACACAAACACATACAGGATATGATTTACTAAGAATAGGCGTTGTAAGAAGTTGAAGTTGAATACTCCACTGCAGCTTGTCAGAAGTTAGCAAATGAAGCCTCATAAGCAGTTTCGAGAGCACCAAGACTACCAAAAGGCAACAGACAAGACCGGTAGGTAAAATCATAACTTCACTACGCTGTGGGTTCGAGGCAAACTTACGAACTTCTTCCTCAACTATGGTTAGATCCATGGCAATATGGACGGCGATATTAGACCAATTGTCGTAAGAAGACAGTGACCTAGAGAATGATTGAAACATCATCAGTAACAGAGCAACAACAAACAACAACACCATCAGCATAACAACGAAATTAACAGTGTCTGCAAAGAAAAGACACCAAGATGTCACGCCCAAGGCCCAGGCTTCAAGGGCAGTATCAGAGACAATGCTGCAAGCCACCACAAGTCCTAGCCGCAGACACAGTGCTGCTGAGAGTGGTAGTGCACCAGTTTAGAGGAAAAAGAAACCCAGACTTGAACGATTCAGTCAAACATTCATAGATCTCTTCAGTATCTGGTTGAAAGTCCTGCCCCAGTGTGAACAGTATGGTCCTGCCCCAACCCCAGTGTGGACAGTATAGTCCAGCCCCAGCCCCAGTATAGTCCTGCCCCAGTATAGTCCTGCCCCAGCCCCAGTGTGGTCCTGCACCAGCCCCAGTATAGTCCTGCCCCTGCCCCAGTATAGTCCTGCCCCTGCCCCAGTATAGTCATGCCCTTGCCCCAGTATGGTCCTGCCCCTGCCCCAGTAAAGTCCTGCACCAGCCCCAGTAAAGTCCTGCCCCAGCCCCAGTATGGCCAGTAACAAAGGTACACATACCCATAGTACCTGTAGCTACCTAGCGAGTCCATAACAGAGGTGATAGGAGATGAGTTCACTTACTTGACCACTTGACACATTGTGTTTGGGCCAAACCAGTCACCAACATTCCGACCCTGATCAACGCCCATTTGTGCTACAAAACATCAAAAATGGAAGATAAATACAATCAGACTAAGGAATAGAACAACGTTCAGGCTCTTTACAAGCCACATCCAAAAGTGTCCACTAGTCCTGCACTTGTATCGCCTTCTCTTCAGGTGGATACAGGCAGAAGAAGAACCTAACCAGTGCAATACTCTTTAAACAGGGTATTGGTGATACAAGCAGCATGTATACTAGCTAGAACAAACCCAGGAAAAGGAGTCAAGTTTAGATTGTTACGCACATCAAAACATAGCAATCCTACAGTTACCTACTAGCGGTGGACATGTGAAGAGGTATGATCAGCGTGACACGCATTATCACAACAATAGACAGCAATATGAACCGAACTAACAACGTGTGGATGCCCTACCTAGCACTAACAGCCTCACAGAGTGAATGTGCTCTGTTTCTGCTTGCTCACTCACCGATTTGTTGTAGCGAATACAGACTCCCTGGAACCTCAAGAAACTGCTGAAGAAGCTGCAGGAGAGGATGAAACAGACAAAGAGCAAACAGAAGAAATATTATGGTTGCATAGGGAAAGAGATGGGCAAACTGCACTGACTGAAATGTGGTTAATTCACTCAATGCGCTACAAAATAGACTCCACAGAATACACATTGTGGACCAAATGGACCTACAGCCACACTACACCCACCTACCCACATCCAACCACTCACACACACACACACGCACACACGCGCACACACACACACACACACACACACACACACACACACACACACACACACACACACACACACACACACACATGCACCCACGCAGACACAGATGCAAGAAAAGATAATCAAAATAACGAATCATCCACTCACGAAGCGGTACTGAATGTTATCGTGATTTTCTCTCCACCGAAAGTCTGAACAGCGACATCAACAAAAACAGGGTGAGAAAATTCAAATGAAATCAGTAATATCAACCAGACCACAGCACACAACAGAACAGAACAAGCAAGTTCACGGCCACCAGAAATCCACGATGCAGTACATGTACAAGTGTTATTCTTTGAAAATTACTTTCCATACGGGACACATGCACAAACACAAACACATGGACACACATGTACACGCGCGCGCACGCACACGCACACACACACACACACATCAGGCGTGTAACGCCGTATCGCAAACTCGCAAACAAAGCAGCTAGAGTTTGCTGTACCATGTCCGCAAAGAGCCCAAAACAGGATAAAAAGTATCGTTAAGTGCCCGCGTTCAACGACGTTACGTTCATCTGTCGATGCGTGGACTGGACTTGTACACACACCGGGTAGGTCCTTCATACATGTTTTGTACACGGTACACTGTATGTCAGTCTTGAACATGATTGTACATGCAGCCATGGTCGATACCTTTGCAAACCGTAAAACAGCAGCGTGACCGGAGCGAGGGGAGCTGAGCGTGAGCGTGAAGCAGGGAGTAGTACATACCGGTGTTTTACTGCTCCCTGCCATTCGAGGGAAAGAAGCATGTTTGCATTGCAAGTCCAAATGTCGGAGCCTCCAGCAAAACGTTTGTAAGAAGCAGCAGATAGTACATGTAGTTCAAGATCAAAGGAGAATGATAACGTATACAATCATGTACACGTAGTCTGCTGAATGAGACTCGTTTCTGAGTACAGTTTACCGCAAAACTTCAAAATAAAAGGAGCTGGCTGAGCTAGTCTCCTTGGCTGCAAAAATGAAAATAGGGTGAATTTTGTACACTATGTCGCATCACATGACCTTCCAAAGCAGACTGAAAAGGGCTACGCTACACCCCTGCACATAAACACACACCGTGTGCACACAACGACCATCGCATTCACACAACTAAGAAAAAGAGGCGCACAACCGTAGGCAACCGTGCATGTAATCCAGTATGTATGATGGAGTGCATGTAATCCAGTATGTATGATGGAGTGCATGTGAGACAGTACAGTATGTATGATGGAGTGCATGTGAGACAGTGGCATGTGATACAATGTGTGCGATACAGTGCGTGTGATAATCATAGCAGCCAGCACCTTACCAGCGGGTAAATGTAGTCGAGACAAAGCCTCGGCTAGGAGCATCTGACCGCAGCGCATGGTACAACCCCAGCCGGAATCAGACGTGTAGCCAGTCGACCCTGCACCCGTCGCAGCACATAGCAACATGCACAGAGAGACCAGCACAAGCAAACAAGGCACACACACACACACACACACACACACACACACACACACACACACACAGACAGACAGACACACACAAACACACACACTTGTACTTGCTCACTGCCAAAACTGGTCACGTGGGTCTCCCCGGGAGAGGGGAGAGAGACTCAAAAGGAATCTTGGAAAGATGACTCAATTGGCCATTGAACCACCCAACGGCCGACACCCCCTGAAATCCCCAAACTAGGGTGGACTTGAAATGATCCCACCTATGGGCTCACCACACCTCAGTAAGTGGGTGAGGACAAGGTGCAGAAAAAGGATTGACGGCATCAGGGTATCCGTCCCAGGATCCAACTGCAGTCACCCCTGCCCCCAGTGAAGGTAATACTTGCTACTAGTGTGGGTGGCTAAATCAGAGTTGATCTGATATAAGCTTCACTAGCACCATTGATTACACAAGAGTTAATCTAGCCAGAAGCAGTCCATGGTTAACAGGTATGTATACTTCAAATAGAAAGTATATGTTGGACTCAGTAGAGCGTCCAGCCCCTATATGATGTCCAACCCCTATATAGAGTCCATTGGTCCAAAATCCACTGTACAGAGTCCAAATTTGGAATCAACTGTGAGCTCAAAGTTTAGATGGACATCACTCTCTGTATAGAGTCCAGCCAATTGGCTTCACCCCTATATAGAGTCCATTGGTCCAAAATCAACTGTACGGAGCCCAAACTTTGAAATCAATATAAAGATTAAAGAGTCTTTATGTGGACAACACTCCCTGTATAAAGTCCAGCCAATTAGGCATATATGAACCCTGAAATCAACAAAGGTGGTAGGTACAACAATACACCTTCAAGCAGCCGAGCGCGTTGGCAACAGACCCAACACTATCTGGCATAAGTGTACCCACCAACCGAACTAGCTGGCACACATGTACACACACACACAGACACACACACACACACATGTACACACACACACACACAGCACACACACGCACGCATGCACACACACACACACACGTCAACAGGTTTGTGCTAAAACACGCTCGTGTCTGGACCAGTTCAGGAATTCTCTTTCCGCAGCTCAAATAGGCAGACCTGCAGAGCGGCCAGAATACAGTCCCACGCATCATCAATCACTACAGAGCAGTGCAGTATGCAGAGCAGTATACACACCTGTTGCCATGTACATGCACAAGTGCAAGGAATACCTACCAATGGGTCGGAAGTTCTTGCGATAGGAGAACCACAGGCATGATCGTATCCGTTCAGCTATTTTGTCTTCATCTGTGCAAAATGATAGAAAACACCGACGACGACGATAAAAACAACAACAACAACAACAACAACAACAACAACAACAACAACAACAACAACAACAACAACAACAACCACAACCACAACCACAACAACAACATCAACATCAACAACAACATCGACACACTGTCCATCACAAAAACAAAGAACTGTGACAAGTCTTCAAGAAAAACAAAGAGTGCAATGAAGGTGAGAAAGGAACTCCTATGAAAGAGCCCAATGCCAGGTGTGCCTTTCAGATGCTTAGCATCCTGTCGTACCATGACCATATACCAGGGTTACACACGTTATATGTTCACAAAGACACAAACTCAGGGCGCGCTCGTTTATTCTTCTGTCTCTTCAAGAAAAGTCTACTAGGAAGAGAATACAGTCAACTTCGCGAATAACGACTGCGGATATAACGACAATTCGCGAATAACGACTGCGGATATAACGACAATTCGCGAATAACGACTGCGGATATAACGACAATTCGCGAATAACGACTGCGGATATAACGACAATTCGCGAATAACGACTGCGGATATAACGACAATTCGCGAATAACGACTGCGGATATAACGACAATTCGCGAATAACGACTGCGGATATAACGACAATTCGCGAATAACGACTGCGGATATAACGACAATTCGCGAATAACGACTGCGGATATAACGACAATTCGCGAATAACGACAGACTTTCCATGCCCAGAGCAAAGTCCCATCCCACTGTAATCCATAAAATGAGACTTCGGGTATAACGACACTTCGCGAATAAGGACATCTTTTTGATGCCCCGCCGAGTGTCGTTATACACGAAGTTGACTGTAGATGAGAATATTTTTCCAACGGGTCAGAACTTGAAGAGATCCTGGATTTTCCCCAGTGCGCCACGGCAAACAGGAATCTTTTTGAGGACGTGTTTATCCAAATGTTTTTTTTTGCCAAAAAAAGACCCAAAGTCCCTTTTGCGAATGCGCAAGTGACAAAACGCGGAAATCTTCCACTTTCTTCCACCTCAAGAGCTGGAAGAGCCAGCAGAGCTTGGCAGAGTCTGCTGCTTTCGGCAGAGGATAAGTGAACGCCCTTCCAAATATTGGAGATTCTGGCAGAGGATAGACGAACGTACCCTTAATCTTGGGACAGCTAGCCCTGTCTACAGCAGAGCCACAGTTCCAACAACGTAGCTCTCATGAGGCCAGGCCAGGGTGTGCATATACAGCAGAGTAGTGTGCCAAAGAATATGCGCCCTAGAACGTCCAGCCTGAAATACTAAGAATGCTACAGCCTAAGCACGTTGTTTTCTGCTGTTCTGGAATACAGCTTTTGTTATACACGTGTATGATAATGTGCATACATACATGTATGTGCAATCCAGTACGACGTGCATCTAAGAATGTGCCATAAAACGCAGCCAGATAGCTGAAAACATAAGAACTTCCCAGCCTAACCCCTTGGAAACGACGTTCTTGGGCATACAACTGCTGTAGGGCATATCCTTCACAAACCAGGCTGATTTCTAAACATCATGTTCTTAGACATACACGTGCATGTACCGTAAAACCTCGTGTAAGTCCCCAGGCACGCCAATCATTCCATAATTATGGTATCTGTACAGTTGAGTGTGGGCAAGCTCGAATGCAGTCAGTTTAACACTGTCTATGTGAGGGGCCTAGAGGGGGTCTAACAGCCAACGATCTCATCATGGCATTAAAAGCTTCTGATTTTTTCAGGGCTGGGTGTTCTTCAGCATATGACTCTATGGTACTATGTGTACCGTATTTCCTCGATTACAAGTCGCACTCGATTATACGTTGCATCTCCATTTTCAGGTCACAGCCATATTGTTTCAATAGTCACATAGGTAGGATGTCATACTCGACTGCAAGTCGCACACTCTTTTGTATTCGGGGAAATACGGTACTTGGGCGGACTTGTTAGCGGAGCTCTGAGAAAGCCAAGGTACTAGGTCCTTCCAATGCAATTGCAGTCAAATGCTGACTTGTTTAATTTCAATTGCAGTGGAAGACCATGGCTGTGAAGGTGTTGCAGAGGATTGATTGGCTGTAGTGGAATAGAGAGTCTCCTAGTATTGAAGAAAGTTTATGGATCAGGTGACACTTTGCCAACAGCACAATTCACTCAAAAGGAAAACGTGGGAAAGTGTCTGAGAATTTGATCACGAACGACAATTGAAAGTATATTTTGCGATGAAAGTGCAATTTCGAAACACAAGTACACGTGACATGTCTCTAATGAAAACCAATCACTAGACAGGGTGTGTTACCGTTTGGCAGGCTGTACTTCTGGCCTAGAATCCAACCAGACCAATGAACACAGGGCTCTTCAGCTCCCATCACGACATCGTACGCAGCCGACGCGGCTGACAGGACCCTCTCCACCATTATTGCTTCTTATTCTCCAGACTCAGGTACTCTCTAGGTAAGAATTCTACCTGACGATCGCTGCACACAGAACATATCGGATCCCAAGCTTCCTTAGTGTTCCTGAGCTGAGAGCACAAAACTAAAAGCTGTGCTCAGTGACAGTGTTCTGTGTTCACAGTTGTTTGACGAAAGTACTGAGTATACAGTGTACAATCAATCATGTACCTGTGTGTGCACTGTAGAAACCATGGAAGTTCAAGAGACAGACCCAAATCAAACCTTCTTTCAGCTTCAATTCAAGATATAACCAAAGAATCATGTTATGCCTGACTCCGAGGTGTCGACAAGCGTGCTGCCACAGGGAACTCTTGTTGCCAGAAAAAAACCAAAAAACTCATTTCGCCAGACTGACTGAAGATCTATCTGACTTGTAAGTTGTAGACCTGGTATGTATGGTGAGTGACACTGACAGGACGTCGACGAATCTCGATGAGGATGGGACGAAGCATTCACTGCATGCATGCATACTACAATATGTATTGTACTATTAAATAAACGTGTACGAGTCAAGAAAGAGATCGCCTCGTTGAGCTCTGCCATGCAGCAGGCTCTGGCACAGGCTGCATGCAGAGCATGCACTGATGGAGCTTCGTCATCTTTTTCGACCGAAGATTTTGATTTTGAAATGAAAAAAGCGAAAGGCTGGTAAGGGCCTGGTCAGACTGCGGCAAAATCGAAATAATCCTAGGATTATAATCCGAATCTCCATAGTAACTTGCCGCCAGAGCGGCAAAAGCGAGAGTTGACGCTCCAAAAAAAAAGCAAGAACGGACCACGCTTTTCCGCTCCAAACAGGATTTGACGCTGATACGCCATTGACGCTGATAATCACTGATTTTTTCATCTCGATATCGAAGAGCTAATTGGCCACGGACAACAACAAAACTCATAAGGATGGTTGCAAGGATTGCACTGAAGGTGTTGGCGATCCCCAAGGTGAAGGAATTTGACGTCGTTCGTGGAGATTACCACTTGACGCTCGAAATGAAGTTTGAATTTTCACTCTCCCCACATGTGTAGTGTGATCGCGATTCAAATTCTGGACGCTGTTCTGTTTTCGTCAGGCAACCAAAATTTGCCGCAGTCTGACCAGGCCCTAAAGGGACAAGCTTATCTATTTTTGCGGATTTTCTTTCATAAAAAATAAACGTCACAGGCTGCTCTTCGGAGGTGTCCGCGTCCCAGCGGTCCGGGCAAGCGACCGAATCTCAGTGGGACACTTGGCCGTGGCCTTTGTACTGGAATCTGTGGGAGAGCCTTTCCAGGGACTACACACCTGGGTACCCGGGTATCGGGTATGGCTCCTTTTTTGTTCCTTTCCTTTTTATTTGTTTTTGCTGAGAAAGAAACGTTGCTGGATGGAAAGCTTTCTGTTCCCGCCATGCGCCAGCGCCTTTGTTCTAGTAAAACATTGCTGGCTGATAATGGTCATTGCTCGTGATGTCAACTTAGAAGGTGACGGGAAGCTGGGTTTCTTGCCATTTCCAACTTCCTGACTCTGAAAATGTAGCTTGAACTAAGAGCTCCAAATATTTCAGTTTTTCGATGTGCCAGACCTATTGTTACGACCTGCAGAGATGAGGAGCAAGTGAGGCGTTGGATTAATGCCAATAATGGTGTTTATGGCCCGGACGACGCCAGCGGTTTTCACTTGTCAGGAGGACAGCCAAGTTGGAGCAGGCAGATGACAGATTATTAACTTTGAGCATTTATAGCCGAGTGGGTGGCTTGCCAAAGAGAATCGTCTCAGTACCTCATGGTTACTAGTATCTGACAAATGCCTCTTATTGCTAGTCTGCACTAGAGCATTAGCAGAATTGATCATGTCACAAGTAGTGTCAAGACTTGATGTCCTACGATTATACTCAGATCATGTTGCTACTTCACAGGAATATTCGTCCTGCCACTGTACACTCTTCCAGAATTGCATGCAGAAGTCACATGCCTGTCACAGTGTGCAAGGGACAACGCGTTTGCACTGCTTACGGATTCAAGCGGATGGAGTGCAGGCCAGATAAGAAGACATAATCCGGCTATTCAAATAGCTTGGGCTGCTATTAATTGGCTAGACTCCTGGAAACGTGGACAAGAATCTAAACCAGTCCACGGAAACAATACCAAGAGTTGTGACACAGCTTCCAATCTCTCTTGTGTAATTCAGTATTAGAAACACAAGGAACGAAATCTCTCGTATCTGTGTGTCTCGACATGTTTCTTTGTCCGTCTGTCTCTCTATATTCTATCAATCTCTCTCTCCCTCTCTCTATCTCTCTCTCTTTATCTCTCTTTCTTTATCTCTCTCTATCTCTCTCTCTCTCCCTCTCTGTATATATCTGTCGGTCTGTCTGTCTTTCTCCTTCTACCTGTCTTTGTCAGTTTGCCTGTCTGTGTGCCTTTCGTCTGTCTATCTGTCGTCTGTGTGTTTTTCTCCTTCTGGCTGTCTTTGTCAGTCTGCCTGTCTGTGTGCCTCTATGTTTCTCTCTCTCTCTCTCTCTCTCTCTCTCTCTCTCTCTCTCTCTCTCTCTCTCTCTCTCTCCCTCTCCCTCTCTCTCTCTCTCTCTCTCTCTCTCTCTCTCTCTCTCTCTCTCTCTCTCTCTCTCTCTCTCTCTCTCTCTCTCTCTCTTTCTGTGTGTGTCTATGTGTTTCTCTAAGTCTGAATCTTGGTCGTTCTATCTGCCTGTCTGCGTAACTCTCCAACTGTTTCCTTGTCTCGGTCTATCTGTTTGGCTGTCTCTGCTTGTCTCTTTATGTATGTTTGTCTGTCTGCCTGTCCCTGTATTTATAGCTCTATTTCGCTCTCTCTGCTGCTATTCTTCTGTCTCTCTTTGTCCCTCTCTCAGTCTTTTTCTCTGTCTCTGTCTCTGTGTCTTCTTCTTTATCTGCCTCTCTCTGCTGCTATTTTTCTCTGAATCTTTGTGTCTGTCTCTTCTTTTGTCATTCATTATGACTGTGCGTCTCTCTGTTTCTGTCTCTGACTTTCTATGTCTGATTGTCTGTCTCTGTCTGTTTTTCTCCTGAGTCTGTGTGTCTGTCTGTCTCTCCTGTTTTTCCTTAACGTTTGTCCCTCTCTTTCTGTCTCTGTCTTTCTGGATCTAATCGTCTGTCTGTTCGTCTTTGTCTGTCTGTCTTTGTCTCCTTCTCTTGGAGTCCGTGTCTCTGTTTGTCGCTCTTTATGCGCATCCCTCTGTTTCTGTCTCTGTCTTTCTGTGTCTGCCTGTCTCTATCTCTGTACCGGCCGCTGTTCTGCACATAATTTAATCGTGTGGCACCACATATGTGGCTGAATATTTACCTATGCGTGGGACATTCACACCCAAACACACACACGCACACACGCACACACACACACACACACACACACATTGTCTTTGTCTGTTTTTCTCCTGATTCTGCCTTTCTGGGTCTGATCGTCTTTGTCTGTCTGTCTGTCTTTGTCTCTGTCTCTTTCTCTCTGAGTCTGTGTCTCTGTCTGTCGCTCTTTATGTGCATCCCTTTGTTTCTGTCTCTGTCTTTCTGTGTCTGTCTGTCTCTATCTCTGTACCGGCCGCTGTTCTGCGCATAATGAAATCGTGTGGCACC
Source organism: Sycon ciliatum (assembly GCF_964019385.1). Taxonomy (NCBI): domain Eukaryota; kingdom Metazoa; phylum Porifera; class Calcarea; order Leucosolenida; family Sycettidae; genus Sycon; species Sycon ciliatum. Next base: position 11,977,099 of record NC_088644.1, read on the forward strand.
ACACACGTGGCTGTACATTTCTCTTTCTCTCTGAGTCCGTGTCTCTGTCTGTCGCTCTTTATGTGCATCCCTTTGTTTCTGTCTCTGTCTTTCTGTGTCTGTCTGTCTCTATCTCTGTGCCGGCCCACTGTTCTGCACATAATGAAATTGTGTGGCACCACAGACTTGGCTGTATATTTACCTATGCGTGGGACATTCATACACCCACACACGCACACACCCACCCCCCCCCCCCCCCCCACACACACACACACACACACACACACACACTCGTACGCTCGATCATACAAGTACATGTAGTACTGCAGAAGTCACATCAGAGATATAATTAAAACTCTCTCTCTCTCGCGCGCGCTGTGCCTGCCGCTGTGCTGTCATACAGATAGTGAAATTGTGTGGCACAGAACACGTACATGTCCCACGCGTGGGACATTCACGCATGCACACACACTCACACACACACACACACTCACACACACACACACACTCACACACACACACACATGACCTGCAGCAAATAACATTTCATAGCTACAGGACCTTCAAAGAAAGTCATGGTGTCAAGAAGATATACAATGTCATGTAGAAGGATAATTGTAAAACAGCTTGCTGTCTAGAGCATTGGTAAAATAAATTATCATATAATACATGTAGTAGGGAAACTCCTAGAGAGTCAAACTATCGGATAAATTAATGGCAAGCGAGAGTCTCTACTTTTTAGAGTAGAGTGGGTGGGTACGCAGACCAGCGTAAGTCATAACAAATATTAATTGATAATAAAGTGTAACCAATGCTGGTAATGGATCATGTGTGAGCGACCAAAGAGGCGTACATCACATGTCCTGTACCACTATAACCACACACAAACGTCCAGGAGAATTTCACGTACCGATGGATCTATCATGCTGCCGGGATCCCTCATATATCTCATACTGTGGTACATAACCATCGGAGAATTGCAAGGACCTAAATACGGCAAGCAAATCAGGGACATTAGGTGCAAGACCCGTTGTTCTAGTTGTCTAGACTGCACTGTGTTCTTGAAAATACTGAGCCTCCGCGTTGTATCTGCATGTGGCATCCGTTGATCTCATTTGAGTAGTAGTAGGCATGCACTGCATTACGTTTTGATGAAAGGTTCGATAGCTGCTGAATGGGTTTATCATTTGGCTTCCTGTGTGGGTATTGTTTCTGTGGATTGGTTCGGAGCAATGTTCTGATGGTCCAGGCATCTGGCCAATTAATTATGGCAGTCCAAGCTAGTTGAATATCCGGATCACTTTCTCTCATCTGGTCTACACTCCATCCGCTTGCATCCACAAGCAATGCAAAGGCGTTGTCCATTGCACACTGTGACAGGCATGTAACTTCTGCATGCAATTCTGGGAGAGCGCACAGTGGCAGGACGAATATTCCCGTGAAGTTGCAACATGATCTGAGCATAATCGTAGGACATCAAGTCTTGTAACTACTTGTGACATGATCAATTCTGCTATGCTCTAATGCAGACTAGCAATAAGAGGCATTTGTCAGATACTAGTAACCATGAGGTGCTGAGACGATCTGCTATAAATACTCAAGTAATCTGTCATCTGCCTGCTCCAACTAATTACTTGGCTGTCCTCCTGACAAGTGAAAACCGCTGGCGTCTTCAGGGCCATAAACACCATTATTGGCATTAATCCAACGCCTCCCTAGGCTAGGCCCTTGCTCCTCATCTCTGCAGCTTCTAACGATAGGTCTGGCACAACGAAAAACTAAACTTGATACTTGGAGCTCTTAGTTCAAGCTACATTTTCAGAGTCAGGAAGTTTCAAATGGCAAGAAACCCAGCTTCTCTTCACCATTGGCATCACGAGCAATGACCATTATCAGCCAGCAATGTTACTAGAGAAAATGCCAAAGGCGCTGGCGTGAACAGAAAGCTTTTCATGCAGCAACGTTTCTTTCTCAGCAAAAACAAATAAAAAGGAAAGGAACAAAAAAGGAGCAACACCAGGGATTTGTCCAGACCCGGTACCCAGGTGTGTAGTCCCTGGAAAGGCTCTCTCACAGATTCCAGCACAAAGGCCACGGACAAGTGTCCCACTGAGATGCGGTCGCTTGCCCGGACCGCTGGGACGCGGACACCTCCGAAGAGCAGCCTGTGACGTTTATTTTTTATGAAAGAAAATCCGCAAAAATAGATAAGCTTGTCCCTTTAGTCCTACCCATGAAAAAATAATAATTTCATGTCACATGCATCACTCTGTCATCAGGTGTTTTTTTGGAATGTGTTTGAATACCGGTACCGGTAGTGTTTGTTCAGCTTTGACTTTCTCCATCTGGATTGTTTGATCAGATGGATGACCTGCGCCCGATGGAGTGAAGAAAAATGAGCGAGTTCACTGGTGGAGCAGCTGGTCTTGAAGCTCGGCTGAAAACCTCCGTTGAAACAGTGAATGGCGCTCTAGATTCGCTGCTGTCCGATGGCAAGCAACTACTGCAGCGAGATGGAGCCAGAACCTTTGCTGACAAACACGTGAACCGCTTTGGGGCATGCATAAAACTGTACCACTCGCTATTCACGGCCTGTGGTGTGCTGACGAGGAGGGAGTTCCTGGATACAGCAAAGAGGCTATACAAGTACGATGATATTCGAGAAGCCATGGACGAGCTCCTGGAGAACGAGGACAGATATGATGAGTTCCTAGCCGAGGTGGACAAACAGCTTCGCAAAGACGTACAAGCGGAAAGTGCCGCCATGGTTGCCGTGGGCACGGATGTGCCTGCTGACTGCCACTTACTAGATCTTACCCAGTGTATGCACAGTGGGATTGGGTTGGGTGACTGCCGCGTGTCGCTTGAGGACGTGTCCAGTGCATCGGACGGCAGGTTCACCCTGCTCGTCATGCTGCGACACTTGTCTTGACTGCCGTGACGCGATCACGTCGCCGAGCTTGTGCAGCATCAGGAACGCTTTGCTGCCGCTCAGTGCAATGTGGTGACTGTGTCCTTCAGTCCAGTGGATGGCGCTAGACAGTGGGTTGACGACACACGTTCGCCTTTCCGCATGCTTATGGACCCATCCCGAACTCTGTACTCGGCTTTTGGCTTGCCAAAGTCGATTGCCAAGGTACTATTTTTTGTGAAAATTTATGACTTCGTACGTTGCGAGTTGGAGAGGTCGTGTAGAGAAACTTTACCCCTATCGCTACATGTATTTCAATGCACAATTTGTGTGTTTGTAGTGTTCGCTTGTGCCTGGATTTGCTGCACATACAGCATGTTGCTTGTATGCGGCCGTGTGTACGTAGCGGAGCGTGTATGGTGTTTTTTTTGCTGAGCCATTCATGATTGTGCTGACCTGTGTGTTCTGTAGGTGTGGAGTGTTGAAATGATGGTGTACTACGCTGAGCAGAAGGCTGCCGGGCGTACGTTGCCACCGATGCACGACGAGGACGATCCACACCAGATGGGCGGCGATTTCGTTGTCGACAATGCCTCGCAGAAGATGGCGCTGGTGCACCGGAGTGAGAAGTCGACGCGCGACCGTCCCGCTGCCGCTGACCTACTGGCTGCACTGCAGTAAGATTTATCCTGGCTCTTGGGCTCTGTGACACTGGCCGCTTCTTTGCCGCATGACATCCCGGTCTGAAAATCTTGTCGAGAGAGGGCCGGGTTCGATACTCTTGCATAGAATGCCATTGGATCAGGTCTAAGACATTTTATAGGAAGTGGAGGGGTGTGCAGCATGACTGTACGGCGGCATACGCAAGCCTAGACAGCTGCGAATGTCTCCAACTGCCGACTTCACATTGGATATTTGTTTAGCCTGGTGAGCTCACCGATTCTCGGCGATTGGAGCTTTAGATTTTCGATGAGCTTAGCTCCTTCCCTATCGTTCTAGAACTTTAGTTTCGTTTGACTTGGGTAGCATTCTCTTTCACTCACCGTCACTCTTATGAGGATTGACTGAGGTGAGTTTTAAATTTTTTTGCTTTTATTTTAAAAATATAGTAATTCGAAGTAGTGGTTGCGACTTCGGCGATGATTTGTAAGAAAGGGTTTGCTCCCCACACCGGAGCTCGCGCTATTCCGCCGACTCTACTTGACACTTGACTGATTCAGGATCGATGGACTTCTCGTGTGCTCTGGATGGCAGTCGTGAATCAGTCAAGTGTCAAGTAGAGTCGGCGGAATAGCGCGAGCTCCGGTGTGGGGAGCAAACCCTTTCTTAATATAATAATTATTTGGAAAATGTTTTTAAAATTTCCATTTCTGGACCAAGGCCCTTAGAGTACTTCAAAGTAGGTTATTTGCATTGATTTTACATGTATTAAACGTTACATGTAGTTGGCCCTGCTGAGTGATTGTAGTGAATGATGTGCCGACTTGCGTGCATGAACAGGGCAATGAATAGCCCGTTGGCGAAAGGGTTAACCGGCCGCGGGCATACATCTTTCCACCGCACTCAATGTATCCTACGGTCACGGTGGAGAAGTTCATTTGACATACATGCAGGTCTTTACTTCCTTCATAATTATAAGAAGGAGTCATTTGTTGGCTGTGTGTGCTATGTGTGCGCCATGGCTGAGGTGGCGTGCGAAATATGGCAATGTCAAGAGAAAGAAATATCAACAAAGTGAAAAGAAAAGGGCACTGCTCATGAGTATTTTCGAGTCGGGACACCTAGGGCCATCTTGAATAGATCAATGGGAATCGATCGCAGGTTAAAAACACAATATGTGGAAAATAAACCGGGTCAGTACATGCTGCTGAGCAAGATTATCTGCATGTCGGCTGTGAGATTTGTACAATGAGAGATTGTTTGATTGCTAGTACTCTGGCGGGGCAATGCTCAGGCTTAACTGGTCATATATGCAGTCGAGTTAAGTTAAATGGCAATAAGTATGTAGCTGAGGTAGTTAAAGTGATACAGGTGAGCTCAACAGTTGGCAGACACTCATCCAATCCAACTCAAGGTGCAATTCTTGGCGATTGTTTTTTTTTGTACATGTGGGCACTAAATTGAAAATCCCTGATATAGCTCTGCGCGAGTACAATTTCGTGGCAAATATACGGAACGGAAATCAGTGAAGCGGTGGCGACGCTACCTCTGTTCCACATCGCCACATTGCTGTGTGTTGCCTGTGTGGTGATGCAGGGGGTAACGCTGATAATCAGTGTTGGAGCCGACGCAGCTTTTCAATGACAAGCCGTCCGCCTTCGCATGGGTATTGCTGCTCCGCTCGCACATTCAGCTCGCTTGCGATGGCACGGGTTCTTGTATGTTATGCCGTCGAAGCCACACACCTGAGGAGAGCAAAGAGGACAGTGTACATGTACATGTATAGGTGAAGAACATTCAGTTTTATATGGTAAGGCCACCCTTTGTTAATTCATTGTTTAACGTCCTTTTTTCCGCGAAAAGGTACGCGGGAGGGCGAAAAAAAACAAAAGCCCATTCCAAAAACTGGAAACCCCAATCAAACATTTTGACCAGTAAAGCATGTGATATATACAATATTTCTGGGTCTAACGGCACTTGCAGGCATAGAACAACACTCTTTGATGGTACATTGGAGCACATGCCTGATGAATCCAACAAAACAGGTACATAGCATGGAGTTAGCATGTCATGAATTCATTACATCTGGATTTTTACTAGGACACACACCGTACGATATTTAAAAGCCAACAAAAAAAGAAAAAGAACACAAGACAAAGGCATGCCCGGGAGGCAAGATTATAAGTTTAAGGTCATGATCGGCACACTGTGAAACTACACAATCATGTATTTACAACTTCGCATATTATTGGTACTACTACTTTCTTTTTCTTTTTTCCGGTCGGAGGCAAAAAGGTACGCGGGCGCGGACGTTAAACAACGAAAAAAGAAAGGGTGGCCTAATGGCAAGAGTGCATGAAACCCAGAGTATGCAGTTTGTGACTCTTTCTGCAGACTTCTTGCAGGCATGTGATACAAGTTTGTGCAACCGTGTGCGAGCTCTGTGCCTCTCTTCTGTTTTGGGCCGGTTACAACCCAAGTGGGCGCACAATTCTTTACTTCCCAGTCACCATCCCTATCTTTTGCGCCGTTGGGAATGGACGTGGTACACAACTTGTCCTGGTTAGTGTTGCAGCGGATGCGTTATGATTTCTTGGCGCCTGTATGGGTGCAATGAGACTGACCCTGACACCCATGCTTTTGGCATCCGCAAGTTTATTGTAATGTTCAATCATGGACAATGCCATCGGATGTGTTACTGTCCACTTAGTACAGCTTGTCTGGCAGAAAGAAATTGTCATAAGCAGCGCTCATCATACAATTATGTTTTTATTGCGGTGCATTAGATCAGCGGGCTTGTACCATGTTCACTGCCGGTGTGAAAGTGACATTTTGCTCAGTCGGCAAGTTTAACCAGCACAGCTCCCTTGCTGACATGGCCAGGTGCATCCTCTGTCACACTATATTTAGATGTCATCATTGGATATATTGGTCATTAAGTAGTTGATGTACCTCTTCGATCAAACACCCTGCTGCGTGACCTAACTTGTTGACAGGCGCCTGCTGTGCCTGATGTCGTGATGAACGTGCAAACGCAGAAAGGATTTCCTGACCTGTATGTGACGAGCAGTTTTGATTGGATAGCTAATGACCCCAAGCCGGTTATGAGCTGGATTTTGTGCTGCACATTACATGTACCAGTACTGGCATGCTATTCTTCCATGTATTTTTTTATCGCTTTGCGGGGTAGGGATGTGCATGCTAAGGTACTGTCACTGGCACCTTGTTAAAATCAAAATTATTTCGAGTGGACCAGCATCACATTGCATATGAGGTACATGTACATGTAGATTTTTGTCTATGTGCATGGTTGTCTTATTAGTATTAGTAAGCGTGTGGGAGTGATTCAACAGGACGCCTGTACTAGGAATCAGCAGTGTCACCATCGGTACAGCTCACATTGTACGGAGAGGCACCACCACCGTTATACACGCAACGGCAAAAACTTCAAAATGCTCGGTCGCGGTACTCACGGGATTGTATGAGCTGGGACAGCGCTCTTTGCACATGCACATCGCCTCTCCTTTCACTTCTCTGCAAACGCGATGCGGCGGACACAGAATGCTGGCACACAGACCCTCTGCAGACAGGCACACGCACAATGTTCGAACACGAAACACAGAAGTTTTTAAATTCACAAAGTTACCTATGCAATTCTCTCATTTGTTGGCCGGCCATTGCAAATGAACAAGTCTGATGTGTGTCTATGTAGGAGAGTGTTACTAATCATCATGCCGAATGGTCCAGGGTGGGGTGCTCTCTCATCAATTTGGTACACGGCGGCCATCAAACTGACCTCTCAATATGGGCAAGATTGGACTTCATCTTGCCGTACGGAAATGTCTGCTCCCGTCTAGTGTACCTGATGGCCTGGATTCCCAATGATGATGTTTCCCCGTTTTTTTACAGTCGTGTATGTGCTAAAGTGCTGTCTCACAGATCAGCCGGGAGACGGTCAATCTGAGACGTGTTGTGTGTGTGTGTGTGTGTGTGTGTGTGTGTGTGTGTGTGTGTGTGTGTGTGTGTGTGTGTGTGTGCTCTGAATCTTCTTGTGCCGTGCCGAGTTAAGAATTAGACGCGTGCTGCAACTTACCTGGTTGTCTGTTCTTTCGTTTGCTGCATTCTGCACAGCACTGTCCACGCTTAGCGGCTGCATACTTCAGGCAACCCTTGGTGGGTTCACAGTGAGGACATGTTCTCCAGCGGCGGATCAGACGCATACAGCGCGCACAGCACTCGTCGTGCACTAGCCTATATTCCGCACAGTTGGGCTCTGGGTGGCAGGTGACATTCAGGCATTTGTTCTCCATCTGCTTTTCCTTGTGAACAGCAGTGTTCTCACGCCGAACGGGTACCAGCTGGTCGACAAAGTGGTCAGTCCACATGTGCTCGTCACTCTGATCATAGTACTTGAGCGGAATTTCAACCACCGTGCGATCCACGCCTGTGTCGACGTCCGCTGCAGTGTCTGTTGCTGCCGATTGTACCGCACCTGTGAGCAGTAAATATGTACATTATTTTCATGAGACACTGACTATTGAAAAAGGGAAACGTCTCCCTAGCCACAATGTAGGTCAACTTGTGACGTTTAAAATGGTTTTGATATCCAACTACATGTAAGTTATTCAATAATCTTTAACCACTGTTTTCTGGGGTTCTGTTGCAGTAATTGGATTGTGTACATGTATCTAATCCCTGCAGGTGGTAACAGGTAAGGGACACCAAGTGTGCACCGTCAACCAGTAGTAACTTACACTCCAATAAACAACTTGGCCACTTCAGTGTCACATAGACATTGTAGTAGGTGTGACAGTCAGACTCATAGCGTCGCCGCTTTTGTTGCTTGTCTTGTTTTTCAGCAATTCACAATGCAGGGGTCGGTCCTCTGTGGAGGTCCGGGAACAAAATGATGATGGTAACGGGAAAAGTGGCTGTAATGTTGTTCGTGCGTTGTAACAGGTGATTGTGCAGGAGGACGTAATGGCATGCAAAGTGGTTTGTTCAACACTGCTGCGTCCGCTAGCGATAGAATAGAATAGAGTATTCTTGTAGACCGCCAGGTTAATTGCAGGTAATTAGAGGAGTTCCTGTTACAATAACCCCTGGTGCTATGTACTCTTGATATTATACATGAGTACGTGACGGTACCATAATCAATGGTCACGGTGACATTTTACAGTATTTCAATGCAGTTATCATTCCGATCTCTGTCTGGTGGCTAATTACTGCAACTAATAAGTAATAGGGCCAATTCCTCATTGTTCTGACACAGAGAACCTTTCTAATTGACCCTGATTTACCTGTCGGTATGTTGTAATTTCAAAGCAGGGGAGTATCCCCATCACATATTGATTGCGCACTACTACTGGTAGTGGGAGTCTTGCGGGTAGAACATGTCTGTTTTGGCTTGCAAGCTTGTTTCTTGCCCCGGGCCAATCAAGCAGCAGTTACGGATCATAAAGGATTGCTGTGCTGTTCGGTCCACTGTGATCATGGTGATCACATGTGACAAGACGTAACGTTCTACGGAACACCAGTGACTGAGCAGGTTTTCTGTCTAGAGCTGGGAAGGTAACATCCAACGTGATTGTACTGAACTCCTGGGAGCAGTCCAAACTCGTTTTTCTCCAACCAGTTGCAACCTGGCATCCAATTAGAGCAAATCATGACGTCAGGGAAGAGGATGGAAAGTGTAGTTAGACTGGATCGTGGACCTATTTGGAAACACTGGACATGATCTCCAGCACACGGCGAGGGCTGCCCATGGCAGACGGTCACACGCCTCCCCGCTGAGAGGCATAATTGACAGGTCTGAGAGAAATCGCGACCACCAAGGCGGAGCTATAGGCAGCAAGGCAGCTAGACAGGACAGGGCATCGGCCACACTGCCTACAGCTATTCAGCCGCTACGCTGGGGAGTCCAGTGGGGACAAGATTCATGTGTGCACACGGAACATTCAACAGCTAGCTGTTACTTGTCTCCGTTATGGATATGCTGCGTTCTGCCGCTGACTGGCAGTGGAATCTACAACCCGTCCAAAATCGTGTCCAGAACTGGGCAGAAGAGGATAGTGACAGTGCCGTCATATTGCTGTGGTATTTCATGGCATTCAGTGTACGTTTGAAAAAACACACATACATTGTCAGACTGTCGAGATACATGTACGTAAGTCGTTCCTCTATTTCAGTGCCAGAGTTTATTACTTTGACAGACTACAGTCAGTACGCCTCGTACAGGTACGGATCTGGTGGAGCAACCGGCTAGAGGATCTCATCTACGACTACAACAACCAGCCATTTTCGTGTTACCCAACATGTCGATCCATGTCATTTCCTCGCTACTGAATAACTTCCTTGGTAGAATCTACGGCCCAAGAATACCACCCAAGTCGTCTCGACTGCCAGTCAAGTTTCCCTCCACCTCGCGGGCACGAACACGTTGGATATAATGGCCGCCTGGGCGACGATGACATGTCTCCTGCAACACTGCTTTCATGAGTAAGATCTAGCCGTGCTCGTGCTCAGCACAGCCTCGGATTTCTCGTGCAAGACACCTCACAGATACAGGTCACAGCCTGTGACTGACCCCACGCGAGAGGTGAGGCAGTCCGTTTCATTCATTCGTCTACGCAAATGTAACTAACTTACTGCAATCAGCTGAGTCTCTCCATACGGAATCTGTCAGCTTTTCACTCACAGCTGTGGGCAATATTTAGGGGCGACACACGACGGACATAAATTAATACTGATTATGTAGTTATGCCGTCCGCTGCATGCTGCGCGTTCCAGAGCGACCGAAGGAAAGGTGCAGAAGAGAGGCGGGCTGCATGTCTTGCCTGCCAAGGAGCAAATTGCCGGAAACGAAGAAACCCGTGCGGTGCATTACCTACAGTATCTGCCGGTATGCCTGCGTGCTGCCTCCGTGCTTTCTCCTTGCATGATCACAGTATCAGGGTGGACATGGCTGCGCGGTGTTATCATGTAGAACCGCAGAAGACCGTTTAGAATAAACGTATCAGCAGGCAGTAAGGTTGTGTTAGACAGGAACACAGTAACGCGTAGCATAAGACATAACGTTGTGCATGTGCTCTTTCTTGGGCTAGCTCGGGTCTCGGGAGGAACCTTCAAACAGGACGCGCTGTACTGACTCTGCAAAGATCCTCACGACCACACACAATGCGATCCATATCGATACATCTCTGAAGCACTAGTAAGCATCATGCGGCATTGCCACATCGTGATCATGGTGATCGTCGACGGCATTTTGTTCATGCTCACTGCGCAGCAGGGTGAGTTTAGTGTGCTAGTTCGTCGCAGCTCTACATGCGCATCCAAATAATACTCCCCACACGGCATGTTGTAGAGCTCTGACACATCCGACACTCGCATGATGTACATATTGTATGTTATCTCCCGCCCAAGGGTGTGGTAAAAGCAATATAACGAGGTACAGCGCATAACCATGATGGTGTCAGTGCCATCATCCAAGCCGGCTAGGTCTCTGTCTGCTCTGCATGTTCCAGCTATCATGCACTCACTCCGCTGCAGGCTTCCATCGATCGGCTTTCCACGATAGGTCAATAAGTTGAATAACTGAATAAGAAAGCCCTGGGTAAAGATGGTCTGTTTTCTAGTTCACTGCACTAACTCTAGCTCTGCTTGCAGTGATCTTGCAACGTCCAGCCTTCGTTGCATATACCCGTGGTCTCTGACTCGCCACGTGCTGTGCCGCATATCATCTAGATAAGGAGCGCAGTGTGAAGGGCAAGGTACCGGTGACCCTTCAGCACTAATGTTCAGCGCCGGCGTCGTAAAGTGTGACTGTCTGAAGTATCTTTTGTCAGTTCTTGCCCGAAGAAACCTGAGATAGTCGTGGACGACAGAGTTATTTTGGAGCCCGAAGATGATCAGTTTGTGATCGATTCATTTCCCAAAACACCTCCCCGCGAACTGTAGTAGACAACCATTTACTGATTTAGACCTCGGTGATCTATGGCTCGAGTAGTACCTGAGCTAGAACGTAGAAGGCATGGAGCGTCTCAACATGATCGGATTAGAAGGTTTACGAGGAACTCGTAGCTTGTTTGAACGTTTGCTTTACAGTACACTCATGCAGGCGACATCAGTCAGGCTATCTGTAACCGCATACTGCAGGAGAACTACAAGTGCGTTCACACTACACCAGTAAAATCATAATACTATTAATAGCTGCAAGACTAGTACAGTCATGTACTACATGTATTGTATATCCACGTGACTATGACCATGGCCATGGGAGTATGGCACATCATACGCGGATGTAGGCAGCATTCATGCATATCCAAAATAATTCACACCTTGTCCTTTTAAAGTATCACACATGTGCATGAAATAGCAGACTATAAAGAATATAGGATAGTGGACAATGCAATGATTATGTTCCTTATACTTATAGTAAACGAATCTCACGAAGTACAGTAGTTCTTACCTGACCATGCCAATATGACGATAGGTACTAAGCAGACCAAGGCACAATACCCAATGCTTGCCTTCTTCATCGTGAATTCCTCAGGCGCAGACACTAACCACTTATAAGAAGACACCTCTAAACCGTGACGCGGGATAGGAATCAGGAGGGCACGACCTACAAGTCAATATGCCCACGGAATGGTCTTCACCGCAGAGCTAGCCGAGCTGAAACCTCCTTCAGGCAGCAGAGCGTGTAATGAACTTCAGAAGTGAAATGCGCTCCCTTTTCTTGACGTTAGTGCTGGTCAGCTATGCTACTTGTAGCTTAGGACAACCTTTCACTAGCATAGCCCGTGTTGACGGTAGTGCAGTGGCGATGGTGGCAGCGAAAGGCGAAAGTGCATGTGCCAGAACTTGTGCCTTGTGTCGAATCGCTGACAGTCTAGTGGCTTTGCCGGAGTCACAGGGATGACCAGCCTGTGCCATGCGACGACACGCAACCAGCTAGCGTTGATTGGCTGTCAGTATAGCAGCGTTGCTCGGAGTGACAAACATGAGACGATGGCAAGTGCGAGTTGAACGTCCAGCTTATCTATCACACACGACGCATACGATACTCAATAGTCCCTCCTGCTATCGAGTATCGTTTAGTACTGCACTCTGCGGGCTTGCAATGTACACATGTAGATGGTGTTGGTGACGTACATGACGGTGGGTGGGCTCGCGCTTCAAATCAGGTCATCCTGGACAACAGTTCATGTATATTGCAGCAATGCACTGTGAGAAGGTTTGCAGTAGACAATCTGCAGTGGCGTGGATACCGAGACTCCCAATGCCCGTCTGCAAGCAGTACGCCAGTAGGATTGTTCCCGCAGCTACTACAAAACTATATTAGACGCTGCTACACTGGTGTTGTAGTTCTCGACCAAGGGAAATGCATCATGAGTACGTTAGGCGGTGGTTCATAATCGAGGTCGACGAGCCGACGGAGACGCCTCGGGATCACCGTCCGTGTATGCTGAGATTACATAAGACACGTACAGTCAGCGGAGGTGGAAGCCTTGATCATTTCATTGCACACGGACTGCTGGTTGACTTGATATGGTCAATGGACTGCATTTTTTGTAGTGCCCTTAGTTAGAAGGGTGAACACTGAACAGTCCGTACTGATCCTTTCAATCTGAAAACATCTCAGCATTCTTACGTTGTAGCTACTATGTATAGGCAAGCTAGCTATTCAGATCTCCATGTATGGAAGTCACGTGACAAGAACCTGCACTGTCTTTACTCTACGCACAAACTCGCGGAGGTTATCATGTTCATGTCCGTCCCGACCTCCGCTTTCGAAATGCTCTGTGGCATCGCGCGACGAGCACTTGAAAGCCCCGAAATGCAATGGCGCCAGCAAGGATGCGGTCCTAGTCACTCGAAGCGTAGTTGTTGAGTAGGATGAACCGCTTCTCCTTGTTACCACAATACTGTGCGCGGGTGAGTTCTAATACTGGTACTGAGACTGTGAGAGCACTGTTAGCGACATGGAGGCACTTTTGAAGGCATGGATCACAGGATCTAATTGGGACTCGATCAAACCAAGACACGGCGGGTATACGACTTGACACATGGATTACCCATGGCATGGGTGCATGTACATGTAGGTACATGTATGCCCTGACCCTAGCTGTCTCTGTCAATACTACAGCCGTACGCGTACAGGGTGCGAATAGCTGGCACGCAGCTGCTAGCGCTGTCTCCAGTCTATCCTGCTTGTGTACGACTCGTAGTTCAGCGTGGCTTTGAGCTTGCCGATATTCGCGTCACAACAGGCTGACTAGATGGCGAGTGGTGGGTCATAGACCAATGTAGACACACTCCATCCTGGATTGCTAGAGCTGCAAGAGCTCGCCAGGAATGCTGGGTTACAGATCTGTCAATTCCATCCAAAGAAAAATGTGTGACATGTTCGCTTATAATCCTTTTGGTCTTGCCCAGGCCCGAGTATTCGGCCAGCCTTAATGGGCTTTCGGTTGCGATCTACAATGTAGGGGCGTTGATTAATTGCCTTCTAGACGAAAGTGCTCTGGGAAAACAGAGCACAACGTGCACGAGGGAAAGCAGCGGAGGCGAGGCACATTTGGCGACTGCGCTTCACCAATGTCTCGTGCATCGACCAGCAGCAAGGATGTCGACCGGATGGGCCAGAGGGAGATGTTTCGGGACTAGAGCGAGCAGACAGATGCCCTGTGGAACAGCGTGCTTTCATCTGCACCGCTCTCACATACACACTACTAAAAACACTTGGATGAACAGCACGAACAGCATGTCCTGTATAAGTGGACTCAAAATTAAAGAGTCAAAGAGAAAAAGAGAGAGAGATTCATACTAGTAGACAGAGCGTGCCAATAGTACCCGTCTTCAATCAGTTACTCCTGATGAACGCAGAGGAGCATCAAGTATGTGACTCTGGATCTATCGCACGACCTGACAGTCAATGGCTCAGCGGGGTGCAGTATAGACTTCACACTGCAGCGGCCGGTGGCTGAGACACCGGATGATCGGCTTCGAAGAGCTGGAAGAGAGGGAGAGGAGAGGTCGGAGCGATTGTTTAGAGGAAGGAAAATAGAACATGGCAGCTGTAACATGCCTCGTCAACGCTTTACAAACGGAAAGTTTCAAGTGCTGAGGAACGCTCCACTTAGACATTTGGATCAATTCAGCACCCTGATACTATGTCCGCAGTTCTTACAAACTAGATTTCTGTGGCAGAGTGGGTGGCAGAGGAAAGAAGAAAACACGGAGGATTCCCTGTATCGAGTCATGCTGAGTGATGCCATCTTGTGTGCGAGACGCAAGTAAGACCTGGTGGCAAGGTGCTGTGGCGTCGCATTGACACTTCCGTCGCTAGCGAACCACTGCCAGGCTAGGTGCGGAAACAGTCACTTCCACTTACACGGAACGGAAATGAGCGACCTGCGTGTGTCGGGTGTACAGTACGCCGTTGAAGGGCCCAACACTGGAAGGGGGGTATCTGACGCAAGCCACCTGCCAAGAGATGATGCATGACACTACAATGTAAAAGGTAACATAGCAATGAAAAGGAGCAAAGATCGCTGTACTGAGGTCTGTACCATACTATAATGGCATAAGGTGTTGTACCCATATTGATTCGGGCAGACTCTTGCCTTTTTCAGCAACGACCAGTGCTGGCCGCCGTGTGCTCCAGCTCCAGAGGTTGTTGATAAGTTCAGAACAGGCGTTAACAAACATGGAGCCAGGGTCGTGACTGTGTTACGTATGTAAACACCCGCCAGGCGTTAGGTTGTTAGACTTGGCAGCAGTGAATTGCCCATATCTGTCGCGTGTTACAAGTTGCTAACGTTCGCACAAGCGCAGGGTCTCACTTGGCACTCTTCTCGCCACCGCCGTTACAAAACGGATCATTCTGATATGGGCTAGAGCGCTGGAGGGGTTACGTGTTCCGAGTGGTTTCAGCGTTGCCGTATCCAACTATTATGGTTTAGACTATTCGTTAGAGCTGAACAGTGCTTAGGGCACTTGTGAATGCCTTACATACACTGAGTTCAAGGGTTGTGGTAAGCAGAAAACCACGGACAAGCCAGGCAACAAGATGGTAGACTTCGTTGCACGGCGAGTGGGAACGGAGACAGGGGGAAACGCTCATCACGCCATGCAAGGATGCAATGCGTCTGTCCTGCAGAGAGTATTTCAACAGACAGTCTCATCTGCACATTCGTAACAGCAACACCCTCAGCCTTGTTGTAGTTACTGGTACATCCGACTCACTTTCCCCAGTGCGGTACGGTGCGACATCCAGACGCCACAAAGAACGCAGCGATCGGAAGAAAAGTTCAAGGGCGAGGTCACGTCACGAAACTAAGTTTAGACCACATCACACTGGTAACACAAACTCGTTCTCATTTTTCAGTTACAAAAATCAGCAATCGAGACATGGAGTCGAATTGTTCCTTTGTAGTCTCAGATCAGGGCTGGAGGTGCTTGTTATGGAAGATGTAAAGGCCCCGGGTTACCGGTACATATATGCACTCCTGGTAAAATATAATGTGCTGGGTAATCGCTCAGATAGCCGCTACACAATAGCCTCGTGTACTCCCAAACGAAGCCATAATTATTTGGTCGTGTCGTTTTGTGACCTAAATGGCTTCTATGACTTCATCGACCACAATACAAATCAGAGAAGTCATGTAACCCGGCGCGAAATACAATTTTTAACCTTTTGGTTTACCTTTCCAAGAAGAACTCAGGAGCTCATGAGTCATGTCTTTAGCTTTCAAGCCGCGTAT
Organism: Sycon ciliatum; assembly: GCF_964019385.1. Classification (NCBI taxonomy): domain Eukaryota; kingdom Metazoa; phylum Porifera; class Calcarea; order Leucosolenida; family Sycettidae; genus Sycon; species Sycon ciliatum. The sequence goes on from NC_088644.1 coordinate 11,993,416, forward strand.
TTTGCATGATCTCAAGTTGTGCAACCCAGGTTACGTGTATGCATGTATATGTATTATATATTACTGTACTTACATGCAGGAGTTGTCTGCACCCTTGGCGACGGACAGATCCTGAGCAAATATCGACGGTCTATTGAAGGTCACAGTGTAATTTTGTTATACTTTTCTTTAAAGTTTTATTATCGTCACTTTTACAAGTATATTTTAAAAGGACGAAACAGTTCTGTCCGCAGATTGAGTACCGTATCAATGGATACATTGTATGTCACACTTTTCAACTCATAAATATTATTAATATTATTATTGTGTGGGAGCCGCTAAGGCCATGTGGTCACTAGAAAACAGTTAACAGTTTCCTCGGAGACAGGAATGCGATAATACTCGTAAAAAGGACACACGTCAGGCTCTTTAATAACATCTTGAAAGTTTTCAGTTTCGCCAGCATACTTTCAAGCCTTATCGCCAGGTGAAAAACAGGCAACATCAAATGAACTAGTGATACTGAAACGTTCACACGTTATTATGTTCTTAAAGAGCCTGATGTGCGATACGGACCTAGTATCTACATGTACATGTACATCCTTCAGTCCTTCAGTGGTCGTATCTGGAAGGGCATACATCGAAGGAATGGGGATTCCGAAATGGTATTGATTTGCGCTCTGGTACGTACAGACTACAGGGGCAATTGTCGGCTGTTGAGAATAATGAGGTACAGTACGTATTTACTTCGTCTTGGGGCGAGACCTTGGGAAGTTTCCTTACGAACTGGGGTGCGAGCCCGCCTCTAGCTCTTGGTACCGGTAGTACAGCTCACTCGACTCGTCTCTATCGGATTCGCGATCGTAGGAAGGCCGCGGACAGCACGGACGTCTGCAGGTATTGACTGCATTGGACTGCGGCAGTAAAACCAAACCGAGATGTGCCAGAGCGACTCCTGGCGTGAGGGAGTTGGAGTCCATCTTTGGTCTGAAGGCGGCTGTGCCGCTGTGGCACAGTGGTCGACGTAGAGGTACATGTACTACCAAGAGTACTATTATACTCTTGGTACTGGGAAGCGTGTTTTTATTGACCACATGAAATGATGATGCAAAGAAAGAAAAGAACACTGGAAACATGATGCTGGATTTGAAAGAAGAAGAGAAAAAGGAAGAAGAAAAGAAACCTGACCAAGAGAACTAACATATTTGAGGAATGAAAGTGAAAGGGAAGAAGATAGCACCTATGAAAGTGGTCCTTTACCAACGATCTATGTACAATCATGTTCATAATAAGAACTGGGCTATTGTACTGGATAATACTTGAAATGTATTGTTGCTTGAATCTTGGATGCGGCCTTGTGACACAGAACGATACATGAATTTACATAGATGTGAAATTCAGACCCTGCGCTTGAATTCATCTTTTCGGCACACAGCGAGGCGAACATCAGGAGTCAACGCATTCCACTGAATGGCACCTCGGAAGCGAATGGACGATCGTACAAGCTCAGAAACTGACAATGACCATCCTCATCTCGTTGTATAGCTGGACATAGGTGTGGTGCATGGTCGACCAGATCGGGGGCAATAGGTACTAACTAGGCAGGTGTGTAGAATTGCGAACTTGCCTAAAAAAAAACGAACAGTGGTCTGGTGAGAGCGTGAAGACAACGGAAGACGAAGACAAGACAGGTTATAGGTGCGCCGGCGTCGGACACGGTACGGTCCCAAATATCCTCTTCATAATTCATGTACAGTGCACCAGTATATCAGATTTCAGCACCTTTCCTAATCCAGCAGAATCTCCGTAGTACAAATGGTGCCGGATTATAGAGCCGGGGACCACTCTTCTCTTTCCCATTTTCCGTTGTATTTTCGGATGCTCTTATAATTTTAAAGACTGTCATTCATAGTATACCCCCTTGGCCCGCACAGTCCATTACATGTTGATTCCGAGACCGAAATGGTCGGAGGAAAGCACTGCGCCTGACCAGCACAGCTCTTGCAGCACCTATTACTGTACTCTTTTGTTGTCTTTGTCTTTTGTCATTGTCTCTGTGAAGCTTTCGTTGAGGCTATGTCACCCGTCAATGAGTAACTTCCCTCGTCCATCATTTCTTTCTTGTTCTATTTCATTTTATTTCTCAGTCTCTCTCGTGGCTCTCTCTCTCTCTCTCTCTCTCTCTCTCTCTCTCTCTCTCTCTCTCTCTCTCTCTCTCTCTCTCTCTCTCTCTCTCTCTCTCTCTCTCTCTCTCTCTCTCTCTCTCTCTCTCTCTCTCTCTCTCTCTCTCTCTCTCTCTCTCTCTCTCTCTCTCTCTCTCTCTCTCTCTCTCTCTCTCTCTCTCTCTCTCTCTCTCTCTCTCTCTCTCTCTCTCTCTTTCTTTCTTTCTTTCTCTTTCTCTTTCTCTTTCTCTTTCTCACTTGATCTCCCTCCCTCCCTAGCTGCATTCCTATCGATGCCTGGTCGTAGGCTATGATTCCGAGACCGGCCTCCGGTCGGATGAGCCTCGCCAACCACATCGGCACATCGCCCCTACTCCCCTTTGTCTTGTTGTCCAGTGTCATTTCAGTTGCCTTCTAGCTCTTCCCCTGATTATTAGTAATAGCAAGAGTATAATTATAACCCCCTGGGGGGGGGGGGGGGGGTTAAATACTCTTGGTAATAGTAGGGCTGTGTTTTCTAGTAAATTTGATAATAGTAATAGTAAAAAAAATGTGCACGAGTCGCTCGTATACTACAGTCGTAGATCTACTCATCAACGACAACGGGACGTTCGTATCGAGTAGGTCTACGATCGACGAGTCAAGAGTACGAGTCGTAGACTACTACGAGAGACTCATGTTAAACTACCAAGCAAGGCTTCTGTATATACGACTCGAGACTCGTACTCTGCTGATCTGTACTTTGGTCATAATTATTGTAGAGAAGAAGAAAAAAAGCGAATGACGTAACGAAAAATGATTATGATGCTTTTTCAACAAAATATGATGCAATGCGTAGTACAGTCGAGTCATACTTCTTGGTCAAAGGAAACACTTCCAGATTTGCTGTTTGTGGTTTTCGTTACTCAACGGGATCAACGGGATCAGGGCATACTACCAAGAGTACATAAACCTGTATGTACTCTTGATACTACTTGTAGTACTCAACTACCGGCTTCTGCAAGTGTAGTGTTTGTTTGAAAACACCAGCAGCAGGATGCCGCTCCTTTCTTTGCCTTTGCTGGTGGTGGCTGGCGTCCTTGGTGGTGCCTACAGCCTTTCTCAGAAGTCGGATAAAATCACACACCTTCCTGGCGCACCAAGATTTCTGAAATTCGACCAGTACAGTGGGTACGCGAGCGTCGGAGAGACGGATCGTCGAGCACTGTTTTATTGGTTTGTGGAGACGCAGAGCAAGCAAGGTGACGAGCCTCTGATGCTGTGGTTGAACGGTGGTCCAGGATGTTCCTCCCTTGCAGGCTTGCTCACGGAGAATGGTCCGTTTGTCGCACAAGAAGACGCCACGCTTCGCCTGAACGAATTCTCCTGGAACAAGCTGGCCAACGTGATCTACCTTGAATCTCCCAGTGGTGTTGGATTCTCCTACTCCAATGTCACCAAGGACTACATCGGTGTCACTGATGGCAGAGCTGCCCACGACATTGTTGACTTTCTCGTGCAGTTTTTCGAGGCTTATCCCCAGTTCTCCGGCCGCAAATTCTTCATATCAGGCGAGTCGTATGGTGGTCACTATGTGCCCACAACAGCGAAGGCCATTCTAGAGTACAACGCCAAGACTGCCTCGCCGAGGCGTCACATCAACCTTCAGGGCATTGTGGTTGGCAATGCATGGACCCTGCCAGAAGCTGATAACCTTGGCATGGTTCAAACCTGGCTGGGATATAACCTGATTACAGCGCGCACTGGCCATGACCTGATCCAACACTGCAACCTTTCCAACATGATACTGGTGGAGAGCAGTGGTGTCAACAGGCATATAACAAAGAGAAGTGCGGCATCGAGTGTATCACTGTATGATAGAACCAGGTGCGAGGAAGCGCAAGGCCAGGCATATCAAGAAATTGGCAACATCCAGGCGTATAGTATTTATCAGCCGGTGTGCACGAGCAAGGCGGTGACAGGACGCGAGGCCTTCCTTAGGAAACTGGGACGGTCCAGCGCTCCGCTGAACGTCTTTGCCAGGAAAGTGGTGAGAGGTGCGCGCCATGCACAGATGTTGAAGCATAGACAGCAAGCCGATGCGACGGTTCATGCCGAGCGTGCTACACACACTCAGACAGCCTCTCCACTCTCGTCCATATTTGGTTGGTTAGCAGAAGCAGCTTCGGCCATCAGCTCGCATGTGCTTGCTCCCAAGACACTGAAAGAGCCAACTGCATCAGCTGATCCCCGCCCTGACCCATGTGTCGAGCAGTGGGCAATCAAGTACTTGAATCGGCCAGAGGTTCAGAAAGCACTGCACGCCAAGCCCACCACTTGGTCTGAATGCAACATGGAAATCAACGGGGCTTGGTCTCACGTGGACTTCTTACGCTCCATGGTCCCGGTGCATGTTGGCCTTATGCAGCGCGGTGTTAAAGTGTTCATCTATTCCGGCGACACGGACTCCGTCGTCCCGACGCACGGCACCCGTAACTGGATAGGCAAGATGGTGGCGAACGGTCAGTTGATAGAGACAGAAGCCTGGGCGCCGTGGCAAGATGGTGTCACCACCCAAGTGGGCGGCTACCGCAACGTCTACAACTATGGGAACTTCACCTTTGCCACGGTGCACGGTGCTGGGCATATGGTGCCTGCTATTCAGCCACGCCGTGCACTGGATATGCTGCGCTCTGCCTTCCGGACATTTGGTGTTCATGTATAGCATCATACACTGTATAGTGTAGGTAGGTAGCTAGTGACAGTAACAGAGTGTCTAGACTTTCTGTGCGGTGCTCTAAAACATTTTTTGAAAGAAATGGTAATTATTAGAACCTTTGAACGTTTCACCATTATGCTAATTGTAGTTCTCTTCTTTTCAATCTATTTTCTCCATCGGACCAGTCTTCTCTGAAACGCAGCTCACCCATTGTGCAATAAAGTGTCTTTGTACTTCTGCCTATCGAAGTGAAAAGGCTACCGAGTATTGCTGCGTTTCCACAGGGGCGTCGGAAGGTATTTCAGGGTGGTACAATCACCCACCTGAAGTACAATTCACTCGTGGGTTGGTGTGGCTCCTCTGATTTTTTCCGAAATTTACAGCCCAAACCAGTGCATTTTATCGATTCACGGGGTACCTGGGACAAAGAGTTGTACGGTCAATTCAATACCGTAGTGACACACTCCATATGCCATATACCATGCACATGCACACACCTTCTGTCTTCTTCAACGGTTGTTGTTGTTGGTGGTGGTCGGGGTGTTCTTGTTGTTGCTGCTGCTGCTGTTGAAAATCTTTTATTCTCACGATGGCCTGTGGCCAATAAGAGAAACTGTTGCTGTTGTTGTTGTTGTTTTGAAATATTTTATTCTCACGATGGCCTGTGGCCAATAAGTTGTTGTTGTTGTTGTTGTTGCTGCTGCTGCTGCTGCCACCGACGCCGTCGTCGTTGTCGTTGTTGTTGTTGTTTGAAATCTTTATTGTTCACTGGCAAAACTGCCCAATGAAAAGCATAAGAACGAGGTCTGTCTCGTTGTCCAGGAAACGACCAATCAGCTACATTCCCGCCAAGGGCCTATCAGAGTTTAAAGCCCGCTCAATCGTTATTTTACTACTCTTGATCTAACCGGGTGCGTACAACTTCCTGTATGCATTATAGTACGGTGCAGATAATGAACTCTGCATAAATGTACGGTGTACTACTAAAAGCTATTCATTTCAGAAGTGTGTACGGTTTGCCTCCCGTATTCTTTAATATGTACGAATTTCCTTTGTCAACAGCTTGCGGAAGCCGAAGATCAAAGTCATTAGAGGTATCGACAAGGGGCTGTCAAAGCCCCTAAATAGCTCCACAAGCTATGAATAAGAATGCAGCTCGCAATAAGAGCCCAGCATTTCATTTGCTTCTATTCTACTTTTAGTAGTCCTAAGTGGTGCTGAGTTACCATAACTTACCAGAAGAAAATATTCTTTCATACCGTCACACCAAGTCTCTCTGCACACAAACGACAAAACTACCCAATATAACGGTACACAAGCATAATGGAAGTGAGATAATGCATGTAACCTCGTTCTAAAATAGTTAGTGCATGGCAGGGAGGGTCTTATGGCTTGTTTGTGCCCTTCAGGGTAGCCCTCGGGCCTACGGCCCTCAGGCTAACCTGTCGGGCACTAACAAGCCATAAGGCCCTCCCTGCCATGCACTAACCTATATAAAGCAAGAGTCCATAACACCCTCTTGGTATACATGTAAGTCATTACGGAGGATTAGCAAGACGAAATTCGCGTTCGCGTTCGCAAGCATTTTTCAGTTCCCGAACTGGATTTAGGGTCCGGCGGATTCTGCCGGCAGAAAAATTGGCAGAATTCGGTACTTTTTCTGGTAAGTTTCATGCATGTTTGGTATGTGGATAAAAAAATGGAGCAGAATTCGAGGAATTGCCCGCCATAAGGTTTGTATGGTTCTGCCAATTTCACTGCTTTTCGAGCAGAATCTGCCACCTTTTCGAGCAGAATCCGCCGGTCCCTTGCGAACTTTCGCATTTTTCGCTCGGAAAAGTAGTCGGAACACGAATCGCGGATTCGTGTCAGGGCAGTCATAAATTTACCACGCTGTACTGTCTGTTACACAATTATGTACGCCATGTCAACGTCGTGTCAACGTCATGCATGTGCTGTTTGCTAATCCTTCTCATAACGCCAATTCCGTCACTGAGTTCGACTTTCCTTGGAGAGCGAACGCGAGCGCGAATTTCGTCTTGCTAATCCTCCGTACTATCGTAACTACTACACTGTAGTAGATCTACCCGTTGATCTACTGTTTCTCTGAAATGAGTCCGAAGGCAGGCGAGAAGTGAGCGAGTATGCATTTGTCCGACATGTAGTTTGTGACTTGACCTTTTGACCCCATGGTCCAAGTTTGCGGAAGAGTTGCGAAATAGTTCGCGAAAATGAAGAAAGTAACATAGTTGCGATATCTTCCTAAACTACGAAAAGTTGCGAAAAAAGTGGCGAGCATCTTTGGGAAAGGGCTAGTTGTGACCCTTCCTGCAGGACTGTAAGTTTGTTGGTATACATGTACTATGATGTAGCACTTACTCGTTCATATTTACAGCGCATACATGTACATACTAATTGTCATTTTCATTTATGAAGCCCATGGCTATAGTATAATCGAATATACATGTAATGTACCTCCATGGCTTTAAAGGTGCGGACATACGGCATGATACGGGTACATACAGATTGTAAGTACAATTGTGTTGATGCTCTCATGACACTCTCATGTCTATGAAGTGTTGTCCCCCTCGATGTGGAACAGCTGCAAGATGGCGGTACCATGCGAAGTGGTACCATGCATGCGAAGTAGCAGTCTTGTACAATGTACTGAATTCATGAATCATGTGAGGCCCTCGAGAACATGTGTGGAGAGCAGCTGTAGCTAGGCCATAACTTACTATAGTATAGAAATAGCACTTGAGATACTCATGAAAGTGCTGACGATGACCAGATGACCTGATGACATCCTCAGCTAGCAGTTCAGGTCGACGGGTACGTGTGGAAGCAGAGTCACGTGAGAGCCATCACCATTCTGGACAACAAACACCCACTGCACTCATTTTCCCAACCTCTGTATGTCACGTGCATTGCATCCGTTCTCGGGTTTGAATGCTGACAGACAAAATCTGGTGTCGAACTCGAAGGTAAAATCATCGATGCACACCCTGCCGCGGACCATTCAATCCTGGAGCGACCGTGCACGAGTCTCCAGTTTGTGCTCGCTCTCTGGTTTCTTCTCCGAGCCAAGTACTTGCAAGAATAGCCTGTGACCTGCGTGACTGCGAAAGCCGTAGTGTGGCAACCATGTGGAATATCTGCTCAGTATTAGCGGTGCTTTGTGGTGTATTCGAGGTGGTACATGGAGAATTTGGGCCTCACAGTGACTTGATCACATCCTTACCCGGACTGCAGAGTACCCTTCCATTCAAGCAGTACAGCGGGTATGCCACGGTGGCCGCAGCGAACGGGCGAAACCTCTTCTACTGGTTCGTCGAGTCACAGTCGTCTCCCAGCGACGATCCGCTGGTCCTGTGGCTCAACGGAGGCCCGGGATGCTCGTCTCTCGGTGGTCTCACGTCCGAGAATGGGCCATTCCAACCCACCAGAAACGGGAGTTTGGACATGAACGAATTTTCGTGGAACAAGGCAGCAAATGTTATCTACCTGGAGTCACCAAGCGGCGTCGGTTTCTCCTACTCGAACACCAAGAGCGATTATGACAATCCTGGCGACGCGAGCACAGCTAAAGATGTGGTGACCTTCCTCGTTGAATTCCTAAAGGCTTACGACCAGTTCAAGGGACGGGACTTCTTCATTTCGGGTGAGTCCTATGGCGGGCACTATGTCCCGACCACGGCCAAGGCAATTGTGGAGCACAACAGCGCGAACCCAGGCGAGGCGATCAACCTGAAAGGCATACTCATAGGTAACGCGTGGACAGTGGCTGGTGATGACAATCTGGGAGTAGTGCAGACATGGCTTGGCTATAATCTGGTCAGGGAAGCCAGTGGCAATGACGTAGTGAAGTACTGCAACCTCAGTAACATGCTGCCCATCCTGGAAGAGCGCATGGGAGTGCGGCTAGGGCTAGACTTGCTGGCTGAAGGAGAAGTGGCTAGCGAGGCACAGTGCCAAGCCGCTCTGGCCCAGGTTAGCAGGGAGACGGGTAACATCGATCCGTACGATATCTACCAGCTGATGTGCCTGGAGGATGCACCACGTCATCGCACGGCTTTCCTGCAGAAGATGGCCGACTCGGATGCACCGCTGAGATTCCACGCACGCAACGCTCTTCGGCGCATGCAGCTTGAGGCCAACGGCCCCTGTCAAATGGAACACTCGCAGGCATATCTCAATATGAAGACTGTTCAAGATGCTATCCATGCCAAGCCGACGCGGTGGAGCGAATGCAACATGCAGATCAATGCCAACTATTCTCGGGTGGACTTCCTGGCATCGATGATACCAGTACATCAGTATCTCTTGAAGAGCGGCATTCGCACGGTCGTGTACTCTGGCGATATCGACGGTATTGTGCCGACTCACGGCACTCGCAACTGGATTGCACGGCTAGTTGCCACGGGAGCCATCGCGGTGACCAAGCCCTGGCGACCCTGGGCCGACTCGGCAACTCAGGTCGGCGGCTTTGTGACGAACTACGGCGCTCAGTTCTCGTTCATAACCGTGCACGGCGCGGGTCACATGGTGCCGTCCACACAACCACTCAGGGCGCTGGATGTGCTCACAAGGTTTCTGAAGAACACAATCTAACCGGATCAGCGGTATGACAAATACAACAATATGCCATACCTCCTGTTATGTCCATGGTCATTCATCAGAATCCTGATCATAGAAGAAAAACAGATACTGCAATGGAGCATCCCTATATGCTAGGTTCTCGCTGATCTCAGCTACTTCAAGTAATTTATACTGCAGTGTTGTTGTACTGAGGATTTACTGATGATCTCAGGTAGTTATACAGTATATTGAGATGGGATTTACTCAATTTATGAACTGAGTTGTTCGCTCATCCATATTTTAGACTCGTCATTGCACCACGGAGAGATGAGACCGACTGACCTGGCGGAAATGTACATGTACTTCAACAATTTGTATTTATTCCCGAGCTCATAATAATAATTATTATTGTGGTGACGTGCTGTAGCCTACAGTACTTTTGGTATAGCCAGGGACCAGGGTTCCAAGGTCCAACGCCCTTGGTTGTGTGTACGTATGTGAGGGCGGGTAGGTGTTGTTCGCATACCATTATGCCCGAGATGTGATCAAGTGACCATGTGCGAGCCCCGGACCGAGCCAGCAGCGACCCATGAGTGTGGATGCGCTCTTGTTACCATTCGTAGGGCTTTCCCCGGAGTTGCAAGGCCTTTGGGACTTGATCTATACTGGAAAGAAGGCCATATCCGTATAATGATGCTAAGAACATAGTGAACATAGCAAAGTGGGAGTAGAACCCAGGAGTAAAACTCTGGGAAGGAGCTAGCTTCAGGCTCCTCGCAATCAACATCCGCAAAGCACTTCCACTGGCACTACATGTATTTTCATCGCCTTCTCATCAGATTCACAGAACCAAGGAGACGCATGAACACTCACTGCAGTTTTTCAAACACAGACAACTGATCTGCATGCACAAATAAATGTATTCTAAATTTCTAATCCCTCTTGAATCAGAAATTTGCCAATTACAGCATTTCCTGAAATTAGCTCCGCCCCATGTCTGTCACATGCCCGCACCTTAAAAAAATCTGACATAGTCGAAATGATACAGTATGGATATCAAGGATGCATCAAGGATGCATGCCTTTTGGCATGGCGAGCGTTCAGCACGTATAATGATACTGCGGGTATGCAGCATAGCTAAGTGTGACTTTGAGAAGTGTGTCTGCTGGCATGTTTCCTATCATGATGGGCCGGCTGCCATCCAGGCACCGACTGGCCATCTTCAGTATGCCTTCAATCCGCGTCGGCTTTATTCCACACTCCTCCATTACAATACCCAGATAGGCGTCATCAACGCCAAACACAGTTACATTGGGAATCAGAGGCAGACAGGCATGTAAGACATCTTCACTCAGCACAACACCAACTCCGACATGGTAGGGAGGGTAGGTGTCCTTGGGGTACACCTCCCGCGGAACGTACCAGCGGTGTTTCTGGACTCGGATAACGCGCGAGCGTAAGCTAGTTGATGATCCTCCTGCGTAGAGATGCACGCTGGGACCATCGTGAATTGCCTGTGCCAGCAGATTTAGATCGATGAACACATCATCGTCCAGCAGTAAGGCAAACTCGAAGTGCACCATTTCTTCCAACCACGTAAGCATCCAGATCAGTTTTCGGGTCAGACGTTCGTAGCTATCCACAAACTCACCGAGGAGAAGATCAGAATACTTGCTAGATTCTTGTTTCATATCACTCTCAACACCAGCGTCCAGGGCGAGTCGGCCCATTACGAAGTAGAACAGAAAGCGATCGACGTACTCGCTACTGCCAGAACGTCCCACAGTGGGGATGGTGTTGGTCGGCGTATTGTTGGCTTTCGGATTCGGGGGTTCCACGTCTTCGTCACCTGCCATGCGGGTCTTCGCTGCAATGCGGCTCATGATCTGAAGCTGTGTGCCAAGCAGCTGACGAAGGGAGCTGCGCCGCTGGAAGTTCCCTGGTGAGGACTTACACAGCATCGCCAGGAAGAACTTCTCTCGAGGTGTTGAGAACTCACGGGACGAACCCTCCGTGTCTTCCTTCGCCTGGTGCAAAGGGTCCCTTGCCAAAATCTTCGGCTTCGTCCATGTTCTTCTGCTGGAGCCGAACGGGATGGGGAACTTGAACAACAACCCAATCTTGGATCCATCATAGGGTTCGTACAGCGTGTATACAGCCGCGCCAAGAAGAAGCACAAATGCAACTGCAATGGTGGAGCTCTGCACACAGCGCCTCAACGGAGAAGCAGCTGTTCCTGTTGGTGGAGTCCATAACATCAATGGCGCGAGGCTACTGGAGGGCGGAATCCGACGGAGTGGCAAGATGCTCTATCAGAGAGAATCGACGGAAACAATTTCATAATTGCAACCATTCAATGGGCACGGTCAGGGAGTTGTATGGACCCCTGCGCACGCCGATAGAGTCCACACATTTGGACCCAGGTTCACGAATTGTTACCAGGTTACTGTGCACTAGTCATTTACTGTACTGAACTCTGTACACAGAGAATTACACAGTCAGCAGTACAGTATGTCCACGACTGTACTGATGTAGCTCTACATCCAAGATACCGGTATACGAAAAAATCATGACAAACTATCTACCACTACGGCACTAGTCACTCGACATGATTCATGAACGATCCAGTGGCTGCATACCGGTATGTCTGCTCTGAGATGAAGATAATGATTGAAGGGAAACAGCCACTCCGCAAATCCGCGGCCAGCCAAGCCGCCGGCGCCTTGCGATGCCAGGGAAGGACCGAGATCCCATCTGTCAAACAGGCGCAGAATGGTCGTGATAACCATGATAACTGAACACAATGTTGAATGACAATTATGTACCAGTAATGCCTTGATCCCAGCGAGCTTTGACAGGCAGACATGTCGACACCTGTGTAAACATTATGCACCAACACTACTCAATCTCTGGACAACATCATTAATGGCAGCAGAAGACAGCTCATTCTCTTCTTGGACTCTGCAACCACAGTACCGACTACCGGTATGTATTATGTATCGCCTTGTTACGATGATTGATCATGCATGCACCCAGCCTCGGCGGTATACCTGATCACTGATGGCATACCGGTAGCACTGTAACTCTCCAAGATCACGAGCAACCCATGTAGAGACCAGGGCGATACGCGTGTCTGACAGTTGTGAGGTGCAGATCGGTGTCAACGCACTGAGCTGATCACGCGAAACGGTTGAGCACAATTGCCCGCCGGTCTTGATCGTGTCCGCTTGTCCCGGCATAGGGAAACTGGGACACTGCTTCAGGACTCGACAGCAACTACATGATTGTACGTACATAATGACCTGGCCGTTCGACTTTGTTTACAAGCGCATGAATCGCGTTGAGATTTTGACCAAAGCCAAGGACGCACGACATAAACACAGAGTCTTGTCGCTGCAGGAAAGGATTGTTTTGCCCTGCAGCGGTGTAGCTAGCTTTCTCGCTCCGACGCTCGGTTCATTCAGCGGCGTGCCACCAGAGAGAGAGAGAGCTTCCGTTCACAGGAATGATTTGAATCTCTTGCAAATGCTCGAAGGTCTGAAGAAGCTTGGTGGCTCCTTGAGAAGATGGCCTCCGCTCTCCCCCCGTTGGCCCCTCCTGGCGCCCTGCCTCTGTTGGCAAACCGCGGATCGACAATGACGGGTGAAAACACAGACTCGCTACCCCGGCCAACTGGTGAAGGTCGACCAGAGAGAAAGGCACGCCATATCAGGGTGAGTGCGTTGATCGTGGCCCCGGAACAAATCCACTTTCATCATCCGCAGGCTCACACTGGCACACAAGCACTGTGTCTGCGTGAGGCACTGAGGGTGAAGGGGGTGATTTTTACCCCTCGTGCTCTTAGTGAACGATCCTCCAGGAGGTGCTGAACCTACCACTGTTTCCGAGACCTGTGATGAAATAGCCCTCGCAACAGGATGGTCCCGGCCAGTGTGCGAGTAATTTTAACTACTGTACTTGAGAGAAAATGATTGTGGGCCGAAGGTGATAGGGAAATAGTGTAATATCTCGGTTATGTTCCTATCCCGGGTGGGCTTCATACGACTATGACTGTGTGTTATCTGCCCGCTCCTGTATCCATTGGTAAGAGTGTTCGGGCTGAACTCATGACCATGATGACCATATGGGCAATATCAGATGATGCCAGCCTGCAGGACTAGTTTTCCTCAGCTTGTTCGCTTATTGAAACGGTAGGGACTTCTTTTCTGCCCTGTGTTTGCTACTGTTTTCTTCGTGCAGTCTGCAGCTCCTCGACTGGCCGCGCGGAACCCTCTGTCTGACCTGGGTCAGAGATTTCACCGAGTAGTGCCAGCAAGCCGGAGTGGTGGCCTCACAGCGGGGACAGCTACAACTGGCCAGACAAGTGCAGCGTCAGGAAGTAGTACAACCCTTCCTTCGGCACACCGGCGAGAATCAAGGTACATCTACTAACCTGGATTGTTTGTGTAGAATTAGGAATGACGTTGCAGTGCTTCAATCATTTGTATTTTCTTGTCTACGCAGTGGTTAGTGAAACTGAGTGCGAAGTCAGCTAACACTCCAATAGTAGAGCAAACACTGTCCTCATAATTCTAGTATCGTTGCCACAAAGAACCTATGCCGTGCTTGGTTTGCATAGGGTCACGGGTGCCTCGGGAAACGTCCTGAGATTAGCGCAGTGTAGAGAAGAATATACTTTAAAAATCATCAAGACATTGTGATGTCCAAGTGGACCATTGCACATGTACTCCATGGCATTAGGTACCATGATTATTATCACTAGTATACAGTACTTCCAAGTACATAGCGATAAGAAGCTGCGCTGCATGCTAACATGCAAACTAACAATGCATTGCTTGCAATGTGCAGATGGCGCAGCAGTCAACCAGCAGCTACAGGCAGCGGCGGTGCCATTGGCCTGGCACGACCCCAGTCCAGCCAAGCCAGACCAAGCAGTGCAATGAAAAGCTCAGGCATGGAGCGCAGAAGAAGCATCTCGGCACCCGGAGCCCTACACCAGGATGAGGCTGAACCGGTATGATGATACCTTTAAACCTTGAATTCTAGGGAAGGCGTAGACATTGGAACAGTGGTGTGCATACAGTCCTCCTTAATGAAGGGCATGAGTGACTTGCTCTGCTTCCGGGGATTTTGGATCAATTGGCATTGAGAAAACCTGTTGTGAAAAGATGCAATTTTTGTGGAATTAATGGTGTTCACAGAGTCTAGTCTGTGTGTGTACGTGTGTGTGTGTGGAGGGGGGAGAGACATGTTGTAACTTGTACAGCATGTTGAGGTGTTGTGTGATTGTACATACAGTGAATACATGTCAAGTGAATTGCCAACCACTTACAATGATCTGTCACTACAGTGGACCATGTATGCAAACAACACACTGAACGGACCAGACTGATACGTCCAATAATTATTAATTTTTTGAAACTAGCATGACTTCTCGACAAACTTTACTCACGTGTCACATGACTCTTGTTTGGTCTTTCACTCTGTCAGTATGAGCTGCCACGTATCCGCAAGGAGAGAGTCAGCTCGGCCATGCCTCGCTTATCAACCGGGAGCACATTTCGGCCAAACTCATTGTGTAAGCCTTGTTACTAGTAAACACTTTTCTGTTCTTGATTGCTTTCTTTGAAACTTACACTCCACTGTGTTGCATGAGAGTACAGTAACAGAAGCAATGGGAAGCCTTCAGCTTTCCCCTGAGTTAGACCTCTCAGTCTGCGCCAATATCGTTCTCAGTAGCCTTGCAACTGAGACAAATACATGTATGTGGACAACCTGGTAATTTGGGGATGTAGTGAATCTGTGATGCATGATGTCGAAACATAAACGGCAGTAGGTGATACATGCATAGACAAAGGTGAAGCACTCACACTAATATTGATCCAGATCCACTACAATGCATGTCCACTGGGAGATCGCCAAGTACTTGGTCCAATACGGAGGAGAGTACTGCATCTGCAACTGCCATTACCGACACTTCAAGGCATAGAACCTCAAGTATTGTGCTCAATCATGGAAGAAGTATGCTTTATTTCCTTCCCCCCTTTTAAAACACAGCACTATCGCGACCAACCTCTGCATCAGGACGGTCCAGACCGTCACCCACAAGTACCAACCAGATATTTGAAACACTCCTGGAAGAAGACTTTGATGAACTCAGTGAGGAAGCATTCCTGGCTGATATGACAGAGGAGGAATTCGAAGAATGGATCACAGCGCAGGAGAGGGGAGATCGCGCGAAGATTGCACAACTGCGCCGCCTTCTAATTATCAAGAAGCTCGGCATCGACACAGTGAGCACTGGTAGTACTGTATGTGTATGTGTGTGTGTGTGTGTGTGTGTGTGTGTGTATGTGTGTGTGTATGTGTATGTGTGTATGTGTGTGTGTATGTGTGTATGTGTGTGTGTGTGTGTGTGTATGTGTGTGTGTATGTGTGGACGCATGCCTACATACCGGTATGTCATAGTAACGTCAATACTTCAGAGTAACTGCCTTGAATCTCCGTCATGCTCCGCATACAGGGGAACATTGAGTTGAATGGTCTGCAGGAAAGCAGTACATTGTAAGCCTGCCATTCTGCATTGTTACTGTTCCAAGTTGTAGACTGAATCAATACGCTTCTCTCTCTCTCTCTCTCTCTCTCTCTCTCTCTCTCTCTCTCTCTCTCTCTCTCTCTCTCTCTCTCTCTCTCTCTCTCTCTCTCTCTCTCTCTCTCTCTCTCTCTCTCTCTCTCTCTCTCTCTCTCTCTCTCTCTCTCTCTCTCTCTCTCTCTCTCTCTCTCTCTCTCTCTCTCTCTCTCTCTCTCTCTCTCTCTCTCTCTCTCTCTCTCTCTCTCTCTCTCTCTCTCTCTCTCTCTCTCTCTCTCTCTCTCTCTCTCTCTCTCTCTCTCTCTCTCTCTCTCTCTCTCTCTCTCTCTCTCTCTCTCTCTCTCTCTCTCTCTCTCTCTCTCTCTCTCTCTCTCTCTCTCTCTCTCTCTCTCTCTCTCTCCCTCTCTCCTGTGTGTGCATGTGTACACGCATGTTCTGCACTTAGCGTGACACCATGCCTGACTGGAACTCCGGCGTGATTGCGATACCGGATTTCCACTGCGAGCATTGTAGGAATCACTGGCTGCGACATCACAAGCTACCCGACGAGTGCCCTGAAGAGCGGCGTAAGCGACTATCTGCCGAGGCGGAGGAGCAACGTCGTAGGAGAGGCAGTGCAAGGCATAAGCGCCGCTCAAAACGCTCAAACACATTCGGAGACGAGAATGAGTATGAGTACGAAGAGTATGTGGCAGAGGACGGTACTGTAAAGCGGAGGAGAAAGAAGCGCAGTGGCGGTGCAGGTCTTGACGGAGAATATGACGACGGCAGCGGTGGCTTGGGTGGTGCTAGTGGACAGCGACATAACAGTGGTGGAGCTGGCAGTGGTGGTCGTGGCAGTAGCCTTGGACACAGCATTGCCGAAGGTGATGAAAGCGATGGTGCTGGTGGCGGCATAGGTGGTACCGGCAGATCTAAGGGTACTCACAGCGGGAGAGACGGCAACCCTGACAACATGCCTGGATTGGACAGTGCAGCTCTGGGACAAGATCAGTTCATCGGAGCTGACGGCAAGCTCTACACAGCTGGAAATGTTTCTGGTGACTTTCAAACGGACAACATACCCGGATATGGACAAGGGCAAACCGGTAGCGGAGCAGGTCTCGGCTTGGACGGCAGCCTTGGTGGTCTGGGTAATTCTGGATCCCGAGCAGGCTCAGGCAGCCGTGACTCTAGCGCAGCTGGCCTTGGATCAGACTTTGGACAGAAGCTAAGTCTTGGTGCAGGTGCTGGTTCGGGTAGTCGTGACGGCACTCGCGGAGGTCCTGCGGGAGCAGGGCGTGGCCAGTCTGGTGATTGCAGTGGTCTCCATGGTGATGGACTCCATGATCCCTTCGGCAAAGGCGACAGAGGTGGGCTGAACTCCGGCTACGGCGAGGAGGGAGACACAGACTCGGACAGCAGCGTTTCCACTGCCGTCGGAACTGGGAGCCGACGACGTTACGGACGAAACCGTGGAAACACCAATGATGTGCCTGCAGGGGCATGCCAAGACGGCGTGCAACATGGACGGAGGAGTCGGCGAGGAAGTGTCATTGGTGATACCGCCCAGAAGGACGGGGTCAGCGGCGATGGAGTAAATGATTCCAAGGCCAACTGCGGATTCCTGGACGAAGATGAAGATGGAAGGTGAGCTATGTGGCAGTTACTGGTATTCTTTTCACTGTTGTGTACTCTTACATGCCATAGTGCTGGTCAACACAATGTGCAGTCATCCTCGCCTACAATGCTGCGCTGTTTCGTGACACTGTCACACACACACACACGCGCGCATGCGCACACACACACACACACGCACGCGCGCGCACACACACACACACACACACACACACATGCACATGTACCGGATGGTGTTTATGTACTAGTATTCCATTCGCCGCTGCCATACATACCGGTATACACGTATTCCACTGGCTGCTACTGTGCACTCCTATTCACCATAGGCCTTATACAGGAGCTATTGCAAGTAGAACTGGTTTCTGCATGGTCATGGCAGAAGCTCCTCTCATTTCACCCTGAGAATACTCTTCCATGATACCCACTCCCAGGTATGAGTCTAAGCAACTGCGCCCAGCAGAAGTGTCACCTGAGCAGATACTGTCGGCTATGGTACATTGGGTGAAGGTTCTGTCAACGGTATACATAACCATACTCTGGGTCCATTGCTTCCTGCGTCTTGCTGCAGATATGGTGGGAAGGGTGGTCAGTTTGGCAAGCGGTTTCACCAACGCACGCCGAGCAAATCAGGGGAGGGAAAGGGGCGCCAAGAACCGGAGTACCTGTCACGCGACCTGCAACTGGAGAACATCCGCAGCCTATTCTCCAAGGCCTGGTCCTTCTCCTACTTTCCGGGGAAAGTGGACGTGGATGACAGCGGAGATGAGTCATGAGTATTACTCATTGCTGCAGACTAGCAGGGTATGGGCCGGTGTGTGTAAACATCTCCCTGCCTGCTGCTTGCTTGCTGGCTGGGTATGGATGTGCAGACACCTGTCTGCTTGCTAAACTTGGTATGGGTGGACGGACACCTGCCTGCTGATTGGGTATGAGGATATGTCTGGCATGTCCTCATATCCAGCTTTCTCGTCTATGTCAATCTATGTTTATTGACACGGGTCGAGACACACACGAACGCTGCTGATATCCGGAGCACAGCAGACCAGGCCAGCCGGCAGCGTAAAATGTCCAATAGACCTGGCTCGTCTAGTTCCTGTTCGCAACACTATGCCGGTCTGTTACTTGAAGTACTCGTGTATCACAACACCTTACAAGTTAATTATGAAGTCACCAATGCAGGCAAGGTTGACTATGTACATGTTCACAATTCCAGTCTGTTATATGACCGTATTGCCATCAGGGAACGATGATGCAAGCTACAGCGAACGGCCTGGAGATACCTAGTGCAAGAGTAGGCCTGTTTGATTTTCGCTAGCTTCAGTAAAAAAATCTGTGTACATGACGTGCATGTCCGTAGGCTGTTCTAAAGTGCCGACGTGGCTGTCATTGTGATAGAACAGCAAATTCAAAGTAGAACATTTTCAATATGAAACTTGATGCTGCACCCACTGTGTTAGTTTTGGTTCTGAATGTAGCTTCATTACCACTTGCTGCTTTTCTGCCCTCCAGCTCTGTGGGATATTCCCTTCCCCTCGATCCTCCCCATAAGGCTATTACTAGCCCGATAATGTATTTTTAAATAAATTTTAACGTAATTATTTCATCGGTCAATGTACCGACGTTGATAATAAATAATAATAATAATAATAATAATTATCGTGGGTTCATGCATTGGCATGGATTGCCAGTGTAGTAAGCTTTGCACAAGAATAATGGGCGTTTAATGGGTCACAGGAGAGCATCTACTAGCATAGCAACCACATCACCAGCTTGCGTTATGGCGAGGGTGGTGTTATGTGTTTTCAGCATGTTGGCACGGAAGTAACTTAGTTTCTGGGAGACATCATTTTCCACTCCGCAGAACCGCTCAATGTGTTTTATGGCCACGGCAGTTATACACACGCACGCACGCACGCACGCACACACACACACACACATCCAAGCACACATCCAAGCACACAAGAACACAATGTCATACAAAGTGACCGTAGCATTCATTCCGAGGAAACGCAGGTGTTTTATTAAAGTACAGTTTCAAATGCGCTGCTCTCGAGGTCAAGGCAGGCAGGCAGGTGTAGAAAAATTCTTTTAGAATTGTAACTCACAACTTCCAATGACCAGCACACAAATCATATCCCCAATCAGTTCATACGGATTCTCACAACACTAAACCATCGTGACCAGCACGACTGTTGCTGAAGAGCTAAATAAAAAAAGCTTCTGCTAAAAAAATAAAGAAATAGATCTAAACGAGTGACACAAAGACGTTGCGACCAGGAGCCTTTGTAAGGTGAGGCAGTAGAACGTGAGATGGGCGTGCGAAGACGATACACTTGTAGGGTGTGCACGGTGGCAGCACAGCACATGCACAGCACGCGCACAGCACACGCACAGCACACACTATTGAGACCATAGCTCGGACGAAGGCGGTCACACCGACAGAGGCCAGTGTCAAGACTTCAACGCAGGTGCTGGAATAGACTTGCCCCCGGTGGATATATGACGGACACGCGACTGTATGGTTGGACTGCAGTTTGCACTGAGACAATGAGAAACATCATCGGCCGAAACAAGCACTGACATTGGTGAAATCGGTGCGCTGTGCTGCCGCCGATGACCAAGAGAACGGGGAGTTTTGTCATCCTCGTTACCAGTAGATTCGGTGGCCGTCGTTGCTACAGGCGTAGCGGTGTTCGATGCTTGTGCTGATGTGGCTGCTGGAGACGCTGGTGGCGTCCTATATGTGTCTGGTCCTCGAGGGGTGAGCCGGGACATGGCGAGAAGGCTGATAGGCGATCCTGACGGCCCTTCAAACGACGGAATCATGGGAAGGGAGCGAGTTGGAAATGGTAGCCCATCGACGGTGTTGTCGTCCCGTACGACTGGCAGCAGTGGGCGAATAATCTGCTCACTGAGACGTTCTCTGTACAGCAGCAGCAGCAGCAGCAGCAGCAGCAGCAGCAGCAGCAGCACATAATGCGTGTGGTGTATTCAGTTAGTATTGAATGGATAACAGCGGGAGTCAGCGTTTTATGACATGAACACGGCATGAAGGTTTGAGTACATGTACTCGTGTGTGTGTGGGATCTGCGTAAAGAACATGTTCTGCTCCTCGTCCACACTGAGATATAACATGCAATGCGTAGTGGGAATTTCCCGTTCCAAAATACGGTAGTTTTCTGACACGGCCACTGACTTTTCTGGCAAATGTCAGAACATACATGTATGCTGCTATCTCACTGTGGACACTGGTTGAGGCTCAAAACTAATGGGCCATTCACACTACGCCCGGAATGTAGCGTACGTGACGTTTCCGTCTGGATAGCCATGACAACATGGAACGTGGCGGGAAAATCGTACCCCTGATACGAAAACGTAGACGACGTATCCAGACCCCTGTACCGAGTTTCGTTCCGTCGTTCCCAGCAGTTTGTGTTCAAAAGAAGCTGTCCACACAGCTGTACGAGCAGCGTGTGCTGGCCTGTGATAATGCACCTGCATGAAAACGACGTCTGCCAGTACGTCGTATTCCAAAACGTGACACGGATTGTAACGTAGTATGAATAGCCTATAACACCAGTCCGGAGCATTGCACATTGCCACATACGGAAGGCATGAGTAATGCATGTGAGCACGCTGGGATCAGCAGTGCACTGTTCAACACCCCCACACAACCATGTCCAGGTGGCTGTGTGAGGAATTGGTGGAACGAATTACGTCATTGCGCAATGGGCTTATACAAGTCCGGAACGTTCACTCACCCGATGACAGCGAATCTGTCCAGCAAACTCTTGATGTTCTTGACCGTTAGTCGGCCGTCCGCAGTACCGAGGTCACAGTAGAAACGGATCTGAATGACAGAGTCATACGAAGCAGGAAGAGCATGTTCCATGTTCTACACATTATACTGATCATTGGCATTGATAACACAGAGGAGAGACTTTTAAATTTGCTGTTGCCACCAATCAGGCAGCATAACTCAGCTGCGCCAGAACACCTTGGTAGTGTGGGCTGTATTGACCAGTGCTAAGTGGTATGTAGTGTAGGCTGTATTGACCAGTGCTATGTGGTATGTAGTGTAGGCTGTATTGACCAGTGCTATGGGGTACGTAGTGTAGGCTGTATTGACCAGTGCTATGTGGTATGTAATGTAGGCTGTATTGACCAGTGCTATGGGGTATATAGTGTAGGCTGTATTGACCAGTGCTATGGGGTATGTACGACGTAGTGTAGGCTGTATTGACCAGTGCTATGGGGTATGTAGTATAGGCTGTATTGACCAGTGCTATGTGGTATGTACGACGTAGTGTAGGCTGTAGTGACCAGTGCTATGGGGTATATAGTGTAGGCTGTATTGATCAGTGCTATGGGGTACGTACGACGTAGTGTAGGCTGTATTGACCAGTGCTATGGGGTATATAGTGTAGGCTGTATTGACCAGTGCTATGGGGTATGTAGTGTAGGCTGTATTGACCAGTGCTAGGGGGTATGTAGTGTAGGCTGTATTGACCAGTGCTATGGGGTATGTAGTGTAGGCTGTATTGACCAGTGCTATGGGGTGTGTACGAGTAGTGTAGGCTGCGTACACATTCACCAGCAGCACATGCTACGGACAGTGCATACAGTACAGCCTATGGGGTCTGCGATGTCAGAACTTCACATCACGTGACAAACCTGTACCCACTACCTGCGGCGCGCGCGCAGGATAGCTACAGGGTCGTTGGATAAAGAAAATACATTTCGTTGCACACTATTGGATTCGTGGACTCTTGATGGTAACGTTTTGTTAGTACATACCTGTGAGATGTTTTTGTTGAGTAAGAACAAACCGTACTGGAATACAGTGTCCTTGCTGGCACGTGTCTGCGGATACAAATTACACCTGCAAGCAACCAGTACCGTTGCATGCACACACACACACACACACACACACACACACACACACACACACACACACACACACACACACACACACACACACACACACATACGCACGCACGCACACACACAAATAGTACAACGTACAGCCGGGTAAATACTGTACACTCATTTTTATAACTTACAACCCGTGGTCCCCTCTCACACAACTGCAGCAGATTACCAGCATCTTTTACTGTTCCAATAGAAAGAGATGAAGAGCAATGGTCTCCCTCTTACAGTAGTCACCGATATGACTAGGCCCTCCCCAACACGGAACATCTCATGTGTTCCGTGTTGTAGGTGTTCATATCACAGACATGGCTGTATACAGCAAGCATTAAGTCAAGTTGTACGGACTGGGGCATACCACACTAAACAAACAGTCACACACTGTGAACACATTTCTGAAAACCGCATGTATCCGTTGTGCAGCCCCCCCCCCCCCCCCACCCAGGCGAGCACTCTTCATAATCGACGGGACTTCATCAAGCAAGACTATGCCATCACTTACTCTCCTTTGCTGGCAGCCAAAGATGAAGCATCGCTGATACTGTCCCGAATGACTGATGTAGAGCCACGGTATATGATAGGGTAGCGGAGCGGCAAGTTCAGTATTAACGCCATCATGTGTAAGAGGTGTGCTGCGTAACCAAAACCAACGCCGATGACTTCATCCCGCTGACCTGTGCAGTGCAGGATCATATAATTATACATACATGCACATACATTGTACAAACACACATACATACATACATACATACATACATACACGCATACATACAGAGTAAGATCAGGTCCCACAGCTGAGAAAAGGGTGCTCAACATCAAAGATGGAGCAACGACACACGAGTCATCAGTTGTCTGATGAGTGCCTTTGCACGAAACTCAGAGTAACAACAAATTTCTCGGCTGCCCATCGCTTGATGACTTGTACATACACATACATACACACAGCCACATGTAAACACATGCATGTGCGCACGCACACACACACACACACACATACACACACACACACACACACGCATACAAAGGTACAGGTACAGGCAATTGCCATCCTTGGCCATGATGTACTGGCCTACGGCCACTCTTCCTAGAAAAGAACAAAGCAACTTTTGCAGACCAGAAGTTTGCTTGACAGTGGACCAGGACGAACAGTGTCATTGTCAAAACAAATGGCATCCTGCACAAGGATCACCTTACTTGACAGAGCTTCGGCGTGTGGTACCGGAACGCCAAGGATGCAAAAGACATTCCGTGCTTGCTGCACAGACACACACAGACACACACACAAGTGTGCACGTATGCACACACATGCATATGCACAGACAGACACACAGACACACACATGCACGCACGCAGGCACAGACAAACAAAGGAAAATGTCAGGAATGGTGACAATGTCCTCAAATTGCTGATGGTGACACCCTGAGCACAGAAATTCAGAATCAAGATTCAGATCTAGGAAGCATGCCAGGGTTTGTTACCCTTCAGAGTACACCAAGGTTTGACTTTAGAAACGGAAAGATAGGTTCTGAATTCAGATGGTGCCTTCTCCATTGGGAAAGCATATAACTGTCTTTCCGTATTGGGATAGCTCACGGAACATTCCTGGCAGATTCGGTGAGTGCCTACAGGCTGGGAGCCCGCCTAACTACAATAGCAACACTGCTGCTGCAGATTGTCAACGGCTGCGGAAAAACAGACACCATCTTAATTCCGCAGCTGCATGTACCCCAACACCACGGGCCATAACGACGCCATTGTTTCAGCTGTTAAGCTCCCTGGAACCGGAACATTGAGGTCCCGAGTATGGGGGGGGGGGGGGGGGGGGAGAACTTATACTATAGCCAAGGTCGCTTTACAACTGATAAAATACGATAATTTCAGCGGAGCACCAAGCTATGAGTGATTTCGGAGACCTCATCGAAGTGCAATATGGATATCCTTCATATCATATAATGGGAGAGAATGTTATTTCGCCTTTTACAGTTATCTGACTCAAGAGAGGGTGGCGGAGATGAGAGAGATAGCGCCAAATCTGGGAGACCTAAACGTTGCACATGATCGTCGATGTTATCTTTGAGCTGAACACAGCATCATGTGTGCGGCTTGATGACACCACAGTGGGCGAGAACAAGTCAGTACAGTGAAAAACAAGCCACTTGAAGATGTATAAACTATAAAGTCAACCTCATAAAAACGACCTTGCGTATAACAACAAGTCGCGAATAACGACCCAATCATAGGACCTAATGGCTACTTGACTGCATACGTGTACGTTTCAGCATCACGAATAACGACAAATCGTGAATACCAACATTTGGTATCATGCACGATAGAGAGTCGTTATTCACAAGGTCGACTGTAGCTTCGTATCCAGAGTCCGCAAGGTAACATCTACGAGGTTATCAAGGCGCTGTGTCCTTATCGTATTTCTCTCAGTGAGAAGCTCAGCGAAGAGTTTGTCTCACTCAAAGGTCCAGAGTGGGCTAGTCTTCAAGATTGGATGCATTTACAGGAGTCATGCCAAGTCATTAGAGTACGGTCCTTGCCGGCGAGTGCAGACAATGACAAGCATGGGCATACCACGGCGTTACCAACGAGACTATTCGATGAAGTACACGTTGGGAATCGTTTGAGGTTGGAGTTTGATGACTCCTGCTCCAGCTCTTATCAGAGAACAAAAGCAAGCTTCGACATGGTGAAGAATGCCCTTCTGCTCGCCAAGATATGTCTGATACTGGACTCTCAGCCCACACACAACAGTGCTTGCACTGGTTAGAAAGTTCCTGCCCCTGCTGTACAGTACTGAGCACAGGCTAAAGTAAGTTGTCAAAGAGGCAAAGTACTCGAAGTATGTGTAACTAGACTGTGTCAACTTTGAAGAAGAGTCAAGCAAGCCACTGCCCTCCGCGGCATGGCATGTACTGCTGAAGCACACATATCAACATGTCCAACAATGTCGGGAAGAAGAACCCGGAGTCGCAGATAAACACGACGACATGCGACACGGAGGATAGCAATGGCGGGCACGGTAGTGATGACGAATCAGTAAGCCTTCAACGCCTTGAGTCCAGTGGTGGTGATACAGGACACGTACACCTTCAATCTTCGAGCCAAGCAGCGATGGCGACGCAGGTAGCTTTGTGTAGAAAAGCGGGTGTGCCAGGGACAAAGAACAGTCAACCATAGCCATGGCAAGGTGGGTGAGATGTCCTTGGTTCACTGATCAATCATTGCATCCACAAGCCTATTATCCACGCACACGGCTAGGATAGTGTCTGCATGGTAGTTTTCCTGCTGTCAGCACTCTCGGTCTCCCACCGGATTTCACCCGATTGCATGTGCTAATCTAGTGTGAAGTTTCATGCCGAAGCTTGATAGTACATTAACATGTAATAGTACATTAACATGTAATAGTACATTAACATGTAATAGTACATTAACATGTAATAGTACATTAACATGTAATAGTACATTAACATGTAATAGTACATTAACATGTAATAGTACATTAACATGTAATAGTACATTAACATGTAAATATAAGTTTCCGTGCATGGCACGGTAAGTGAAGTTAGCAACCCACCAACAATTACATTCCTAACATAATTTGCACGTACTTGCCATAGCGCATCACGTGCCCGTGCAGAACACGCACTCCGAACTCCCGCGCCCCGGCACGGGACCACGCGGAGCATGCGCATTACTCCGGCTCTCGATGCTGTTTCTTCTTCATCCTTGCTGCGCCAACAGTCAGATCGCTTGACAACCTTGGCCAGTTTTTGAGCAGTTTTTGTTTGAGCTTGAGCATTTTTGAGCATTGAGCACTCTCCATTTCCGAGCAACCATGTCTGAATCTCTGTCAATGAACGACGCCAAGAAAATGCGCTCTGTAGAGCTGCGACAAGAACTGGCGGCCCGCAATTTAGACACGACGGGGACCAAACCCAGGCTGCTGACTCGCCTGCTCGAGTCATTGGAGTTCACTGCAGCGCGCGAGGACTTGGCCACTCAGGCAGCCGAGCAGAACCTACCCCAGGCAACTGCTGCACCGTCCCTGAGGGACATTATCCGGGAGGAAGTCCGTGCTGCCCTTGGAAATCAGGCCGCAGCTCCAGCCCCGCCGGCAGCTCGCACAGCGGCACCCCCACCGCCAGCTCACGCAGCGGCACTCCCACGGCAAGCACCAGCACCTCCGCAGGACGCTCTGCCTGCTCCGCATTTGGCGGCTGCCGTCTCACCGCCAATGAACCCCGCAGGTAAGAGAACGTTTTATGCAACCGTGCCGAAAGCCATTCACGATAAAGTAGTAACTGGCCAATTTGTTGAATTGGGCTCATTGTTGCCTAACCCGTCCCAAGGGGACACTAGCCGCAGCATTCTCCAGATCGACCACGACAGCTCGCACGGCGCAGTGGTCCTAGCACCGGCCAACAGGCCCTCCAGGAAGGTCGAGGACATCGACACCTGGCTCGACGCCTGGACAACATACTGCGCGATTTACGCCACAGCACACCCCCCCCCCCCCCCCCCCCCCCAGGGCCCCAGAGCTGTTTGCGTACCAGCAGATTATCCTGAAAGTAGCCCGGAAATTTCGATTCGAGGCCGTGCAGGAGTATGACCGATCATTCCGCTCACTCCTGGCCGCGGACCCAACCATGCGGTGGGACGCAATAGTCCAGGACCTATACACAATTATATTTGACGCGCGGGCATTTCGTCCCTTTCGGCCCACCGGCAGCAACGACGCTCGTTCCTTTCGGCCCAACAGCAGCAACGACGCTCGTTCCCTTCGGCCCAGCAGCGGCAACGACACGGTCGACAAAGAAGTATGCCGCCTCTTCAACCAAGGAAACTGCGTCCGCTCCAACTGCCGCTTCGCCCACAGCTGCCTCTCTTGCGGCCGCCTCGGTCATGGCCAATCCACATGCTCTGCTGGCCAACCCCGCAGCTCCAATTAGCTCACACGCGCCTTGGTCCCCTGTAAATATTCCCCTGCTGTTCGAAGAGCTATCCCAGCACCCCGATAACGATTTTGTGCATTCTCTCTGTCACGACATGCGCGTCGGGGCCCGCATTGGCTATCACGGTAATAGATCCCGCCTCATCGCCCCTAATCTCCCTTCCGCATTGCTCAACCCTGCCGCCGTCTCTGCTTACCTTCAGTCTGAATGCACGCGTGGCCACATGGCCGGGCCTTATTCCCAACCCCCATTCCCTAATATCCGATGTTCTGGCGTTGGCATCGTGCCCAAGAAGTCTGGCGGCGTACGCCTCATCATGCATTTATCTGCCCCTAGCGGCTCTAGCATTAACGATGGCATTTACCCTGACGAATTCTCCCTGCATTACGTTACGGTAATGACGCAATACGCTGCATCTTCCAGCACGGCCCCGGAGCTCTCCTCTCTAAGGTTGACATGAAGCACGCCTTCCGGCTCTGCCCTGTTTCCCCTGACGACTGGCCCCTACTTGGCATTTTTTGGGAAGGTTCGTACTATGTCGATAAGGTACTACCATTTGGCCTCAGATCCTCCCCGTTTCTGTTCAACAGACTTGCCGACGCTGTGGCATGGATTGCAGTTAATAATTACGATATTGTTGATTTGCTGCATTACCTAGATGATTTCTTTCACGTCCAGCCGCCCAACTCCGCAGCTATGCTCAAATTCAAGACACTGCTGGCTGTATTTGACATGCTGAACATCCCATTGGCCGACGGAGAGGACAAAGTGTGCCCGCCGTCAACTTCAATAACGTTCCTGGGTATCGAGCTCGACACAGCCGCCTGGGAGCTGCGCCTCCCGGCTGCGAAACTGGCGGACCTACGGCTAGCACTTGCCGCGTGGCTGTCGAAGCAGATGTGCACCAAGAGGGAACTGCTGTCCCTGGCCGGTAGCCTGTCTTTCGCAGCCAAAGTCATTCCAGCGGATCGCACGTTCTGCAGACGCCTGTTCGACAGCGCAGCAACGCTCCCCAGCCTAGATGCACCGGTAGCCGTACCCTCGGAGGCGAAGCTTGACATCCTGTGGTGGGACGCCTGCATCAGCCAATGGAATGGTCGGAAGCCCCTCATCGAGCCGTCCTGGAGCACAGCCGAAGACATCGGGCTGTACACCGACGCTTCAGGTCGACACGGTTTCGGTCTGGTTTTCGGCAGCAAGTGGTCCTATGGCGCATGGTCTCCTGACCAAGCTGAGCACACTATTGAATGGAAAGAATTGTACGCCGTGATGTTGGCCCTCTGTACCTGGGCACACACGTTGGAGGACAGACGAGTGCTACTCTACACTGACAACGAAGCAATCTGCTACATCTGGCGCTCTGGCACGTCCCCAAATAGAGCGGTCATGGACTTGGTCAGGGCCGGCTTATTGAAAGCCGCCCAGCACAACATTGTCCTCCTGCTTCGCCACATCGCCGGACACTGCAATGATCTTGCTGATTCTCTCTCCCGTCTGCAGGTACGGCGCTTCCGGACCCTCAACCCAACTGCCGACGCAGCGCCTACACCACCAGCGCAGTCCACCCTCCATCAGTTGATGACGCAGCCATGGAGCTCATCCGTCACGGCCTGGCAGACAGCCCCAGCGCGACGTACGCTTCAGTGCAGCGTTCCTACGAACGCTTTGCTGCCCTACGGCAGGTCGCGCCGTACCCGGTGACGGAGCCCAGCCTGATTAACTTTCTGAATTGGAAATTCTCGTCCGGCTCGTCTGGCTCGTCTCAGAAACTCTACACCCAGGTGCTGAAGACCGCCGGCAGGTGGCAAAGCTCGGCCTACCTCCGCTTTGTCCGCACCCCTGTCGCAGACAGAGCATTGCCAGCGGCATCGTTCTAGTCTCTGCCCGTTATGCTAATGGGTAGCCGCATTGGACGGCCCTAGCAACAGCGGTAGTGTACATATGATATACCTATTATACTATAACTATAGTAACGCTACTATAACTATAGTAATGCCGATAATTCCTGTTTGGGTCATGTTGTATTTTTGGGAGAACGGTAGGGATCGTGGGTCAGGCCGGCATTGAGCCAAGTGCGCCTACATGTGCTCACAAGTGCATCCCTACCGTATGCGTGTATTGACACGCCGGGCAATTGTTGCCCCCATTAGCCCTGGCATTGGCCAGTCTAACGCACATTGGTGCTTGCGATACTACGGCATTGGTCCATAGTATTGCATACTGCATGCGGCAATTGTTGCCTGCGATACTACGGCATTGGTCCATAGTATTGCATACTGCATGCGGCAATTGTTGCCTGCGATACTACGGCATTGGTCCATAGTATTGCATACTGCATGCGGCAATTGTTGCCTATGCCCTGATAATACAACGCGTAATAGCTCCCAAACAGGTCGGCTTGTGTGGTTGTTAATAGTACATTAAAGGGGAAGTTAAGGCAAAAATCAAATTTTCACCAGTTGTAGTCTTCGGGGTGCTGAGTCGAATGGTCTTGGTCCGAGGAAGCTGAGACGCTCCCTTCCTACTTGAATCCCAATCGAACTCGCGCACTTCCACCGAAACTGGGTGACTGCGCCCTACGAGATGGGGATTTGTATGCAAAATGTCACTAAAAGCGCCATTTCGTTCTTATAAAAGCACGGATGACCGCGATTGGCCCATATGTTGTAGTCTTTTGGACGCTGAGTCGACTGGTTTTGGTCCGAAAAGGCTGCGATGCAGCGTTCCTCCTTTATTCCCAATCGAACATGGTTGAAGAAGCGGTCACGTGCTCCTGGGTGCCCAAATCACCTGGTCACCACGCCAGCAGGCGACAACTTTCACACCAAGGTTCAACTCGAGTTCAACTCGAGTGACAGGACTGCACCCAAAAAAGGTCAAACAGGCTAGTAAGTTGTACCCTACAGGCACGGTGACCAGCTGACTGGTGTACGCAGGAGCACGTGACCGCTTGTTCAACCATGTTCGATTGGGAATAAAGGAGGAACGCTGCATCGCAGCCTTTTCGGACCAAAACCAATCGACTCAGCGTCCAAAAGGCTACAACATATGGGCCAATCGCGGTCATCCGTGCTTTTATAAGAACGAAATGGCGCTTTTAGTGACATTTTGCATACAAATCCCCATCTCGTAGGGCGCAGTCACCCAGTTTCGGTGGAAGTGCGCGAGTTCGATTGGGATTCAAGTAGGAAGGGAGCGTCTCAGCTTCCTCGGACCAAGACCATTCGACTCAGCACCCCGAAGACTACAACTGGTGAAATTTTGATTTTTGCCTTAACTTCCCCTTTAACATGTAATAGTACATTAACATGTAATAGTACATTAACATGTAATAGTACATTAACATGTAATAGTACATTAACATGTAATAGTACATTAACATGTAATAGTACATTAACATGTAATAGTACATTAACATGTAATAGTACATTAACATGTAATAGTACATTAACATGTAATAGTACATTAACATGTAATAGTACATTAACATGTAATAGTACATTAACATGTAATAGTACATTAACATGTAATAGTACATTAACATGTAATAGTACATTAACATGTAATAGTACATTAACATGTAATAGTACATTAACATGTAATAGTACATTAACATGTAATAGTACATTAACATGTACATTTACAGTTCCGGTATATTTGCCAAAGCGGACGTTGGGAGATCTGGTGCATCAAGCACTGTGTACTTCTCTCACCTCCACGATGGGAAAGATAATGCTGAGCTGCTTCAGCATGATACAGCGGCGAGCTTGTAGCGCTGTCCCCGTGCGGTACAGTACATCTCTAGCGTAGCACAGCAGCAGCAGCGGAAACAGCAGCAGCAGCGGAAACAGCAGCAGCAGCGGAAGCAGCAGCAGCAGCGGAAACAGCAGCAGCAGTAGCACAGAACATTATGAGTAAACACATGTACCAGTGCAAGTACATACACATGAATGTTACCAAGAGTACATAACCCCCCAGAGTGTGCAACGCCGATCCAGCTCTGCATAGGGTCTTGGTCGAGCGGAATCGGATCTTCTGATGTCATGCGTACACTCCACACCAGTGCAAGGCCGGTCTCGAGGTAGGGCACCATTGTTTTTGATCCAAGAGTACCCGCGACTCCCCGGGTTCCCTTCAGATTTGTACGGTATTATGACGCAAAGATCCGATTCCGCTCGACCAAGACCCTAATGCAGAGCTAGATCAGGCGTTGCACACTCTGGGGGGTTATGTACTCTTGATGTTACGGATGAGCACTAGCCACTTCCTTGACTACCTACTCTTGCCTTTGTTCACAGTCCAACGCCAACACAACACAACACAGCATACATGTATCGTAGTCCTGCACATGTACTGATCACCATTCAGGATCTATCTCAATGCCACTCAAGGGATTCTAGACAGTTTTCAGCAACACCAACAACACCTTCCATTCCATGTAGACAGTAGAAGCTGAATGGCTGGTAGATGCAAGGACCTCAGTCTGTATTTCTCCCTCTGTCGTGCACAAGACCAGTGGAATGCAACAAGGATGTGGAGCACGGAGCGAGCATGATTGGCATACCTTCGGCTTTGTAAGTGTTGTAGTGTCTCTTGGCGATCACGCTCAGAGCTAGTCAGTTGCTCTTTCCGCTCTGCCAGGTCACAGGCTGCAGCCAAAAGTAAAAAGCACAAAGCACAATTAATTGAGGGTTGCCACTTGCGACTAAACATTTTCGTTCCGTGGAAATTATCGATAACGCCAGATGGCACCCTGACGTGCATGTCAAACTAACCATCGCTTACTAGGGCTTAGCATGATGAATACCCACTGCTGTCCGTACACAAACCGGTACGAGATGTATGTGATTATGACCACATCACATGGCCATTACAAAATAGAGAAAGTACTAAACAGTGGACTGGGAGAAGCAAAGACGTGCACGAGGTGTAACAAAGAAAGGCAGTGCCTCCATACCTCTTTCTTTCAGTTTCTCCTTTTTGCTCTCCGCCTGTTGTTGCTCTGAAAGCCGTGCAGAATAGCAGCATCAACATCAACATCAACATCGGCAGCAGCAGGAGCAGCAGTAGCAGCGATAACAACAGTTGAACACACATGCAATGTTAAAGGACAAATACAGGTACAGTACAAAGACCACAGCGGACATGAACAATAATACTACTACCTCCGACAAGCGAAACTTGGCGCGTTTTAAAAAAAAAAAATTTGTGTTGGTACCACAACTAAGTTACTTCAAGAGGCTGCGAGGTACGACTTACTTGTAGCTCCATGCAACCGGGTGCAGGAAGCCAAGCGACGAGCTGGTGAGTGGCACATGGCTCAGACTTAGTCAGAGGCAAGCCAGTCTCTCGTGTACCAGCAAAACAGTGCGCGCGTCCATTCTGCGAAGGAGAATCGTCGTGCTTTCGCGTTGCAACGGAAAACCAAGGAGTTCTCTCTCTCCACTTGGTCACTCCGCCAGCACAGAGTCCATACGTCCATGCCAAACAATCCTAGCGTCTTTCAATAGCCACCAGAGCGATGCGTCTCTGGTGGCTAAGGAAAATCGCCAGGAATTGCTGCAGGCAATTTTGGACAGTTGGCGAGAATACCCGGCAAAATAGTTGGAGTCCAGGCGCTTGTGGAGGTGTTGCACAGTTCTTACCACGTCAACCTGGATAGTGGCGGCAGAAACGACTACCCTCGACACCGTGGCTCGAGCACAGCACACAGGAGCGACATCGAGATTTTCAGAGCGATTACACCAGAGGTACTTGCTGCAAGTGAATCCGCTCTAGTCGCACTTTCGTCTCAAAACAGGAACAATTCCTCTCCAGACGAAACTGCGATCTCTGAATCAGAGGAGAGTGATTCAGCCGAACAAATGTCTCTAATGGCCTTGTTGAGCAATACAAATTTGAATTTTGGTGAGTCAATCATTAGTTTTGATTGTAAAGTGTGAGTTATTTCTAGTTATTTGAAGTAAAAAAACGCGCCAAGTTTCGCTTGTCGGAGGTAGTACTACAACAGTGTTAACAGTGACAATGAGGTAGCGGCGGCACACGATCTGCAAAAGAAGAGAAGTTCAACATCATGACATGCAACTACAACTGCATGCACACTACACTGTACAGTACACATGCACCAACATGATTGTACAGTGCTGCTCAATGAAATCCAAAAGAGCTAGTCAACGTTGCGCCCTGAACCAGTGAACATTCCAGTGTTCGCAGGTCTGGGACTGCACAGTGACCGGCGCGGCGCGTACATGCACTTGACACACACGCGATTGGATTTCATTGAGCAGCACTGTACACGCACACTACAACACGGTACAGTACGCACTCACCATCTAGTAGACATTGTTTCTGACGTTGCAGCTCCTGCTTCAGCACGTCAATACGAGAAGAACTAGACTCACACTGCGCGGCCTGTGGAAACAGCAAAGAATGGCACAAACCCAAGAAGGGACTAAGAGCTTGTGTAGCTGCAATGAAAAAATTAACCAGTTTATATGCTTGAGCTGGTGAGTAAAGCAACACTGCACACAGCAGCTTGCTTCTGTTTCAGCTTGAAAGAAGTACGTGCTCCCTTATCACTTCTCCATGGCAATTACTAGTATACAGGTCCCAGAACCACATAGGCAGATACTCTGAACAGCAGTGAGGTTCCGAGCAGACTTACATAGCTATAGCAATGTAGAGAATGTAAACAGAGAACGGAACACAATGCAACGGTACCCCTCCCCCTTCGGTCACCATCGAACACTCCACTTATATGCTTCCTCTTTATCCACAATATTCCAAACGGCATAGGTCAGTCAGTAGGTCAGTGTGTGGCAGTGTTCAGCAGCTAGCACAGCTCAGTCAGCACACTGCTGTCAAAGCCCTAGTCGTGACAGCATACATCTACTCATGCTACTGTTAGGTCTCCATTCTCTCTCACACTTTCCCACTTTCCCACCCTCCCACACTACCATCCACCCACTCAAAGGACAGCAACCGGCCATATTATCGCTCTGTCACGAGGCGACGACTTGGGCGTTGGGAATGGCGAAGTCCAAGGATTTCAGCATGTTGCTAGTGTCTTGGTCGACCTCGGTGATTTCACCATCCAAAGCATCACCATGATACATCAGGTACGTAGTTGTCATGGTGTTTACGCTCCTCTTCCGGAAGTTCGATCGAGATGCCACGGACTGGTCCCTGCCGGATACGATTCATCAAGTGAGTGACAAATCCAACAATTTTGTTGCAGAGACGCTTGCTTGGGATAATCGCAATCCCCTCACACAAAGGCTTCTTTGTGTGGAAATCTAAGGTGGATAGAACATCTTGATAATGACACAAGCAGCTTTTTTCGTGGTCTTCGTCCCAACGCGACCCATCTTGAACGCTTGAAAAGAGCCTTTCTTATTGAAATGGTAACAAACTTTTAAAAAGCCAAGGGGACGAGGCGTCCGTTGGATTAAGCACTTGTCGGCATAATTATGATGTCTTGAAAACCCGTCCGGGCGCTCAACATGGAAATGCTGATGATCTTTCGCGATATCCTTTTGACAAGGCACTGCCAATGCCAACAATTAACTCGCTCCATGTTGTCGCTGTGCTTGTCGGCGTTGTCGGTGATCCTCTGGGAACCTCTTTCTGTTATTACTGAAGCTCGACTCCCAGTTCATGTACTGCTTTCTGCGATGCAACGTACCACTCTCTTCTTCACAGAACGCTTTCATTCTTGTTATTGTCGATATCTTTCGAAATGGACAGAATGCTATCCTTTGCCGGACTTACGTGTGTGAACAGTTGCTCAAAGCGTATTTGTCTCCCACCATGGTCTGCCCAAGCGAATTCACACCGGCCAGGGAAAGAAATTTGAATCATTACTGTTTCGCCAGCTTTGTCTGCATCTCGACATTGCCAAGTCACGAACTACGCCATATCATCCACAAGGAGAATGCACAAAGCGTACAATGTCGAATGCAATGAACAATGCTTGTCCGTAAGGTGACCTCGCTTATCCACGCTGGTCGTGGAAGGGGTAACACTCCCTCCAGCTTCGAGGATGATGTTCCTACAGCAGTATATAGCCAATTCCCCCCCCCCCCCCCCCAGCAGGTAGAGATCTAAGGCAAAAGCGCAAGCCTGAAAGGCCCACAGAGAGTCCGGTGCCGCACGAAACGTATGATGCGAGGAAAAACAACTGGAGCTGAGAAGTCTACCCGCCAAGCACAGGTTATAGCGGCACTACTGATCCAGACCAAACCAGCCACAATCCCAGTGAAAGCCAAGTTGTGAGCCACATGAAGCGGATCAATAATTATTTAAAAATAATACTAATTAGGCCCATCATTGTGCTCCGTCACATTATCACCATGATTGTACTGATTTGAGAAGTAATGGTTCTTCTTCTTCGTTTTGTCTCGTAATGTCTATTCCACCCTTTTAAAATGTTCCTCTTTTCCCTCTATTTTCTCCTTCTATCATGTCTTTACTTTTCCACTCCAACTTAAGCTTTTCCCACCCAAGTTATCTTCCGCGTGGTCACGGGTCCTTTAGTAGGGGCGGTATGTTAGGTCTCCACTCCTGTATATCGTCGTGTCCCCGCATGCACCCTGCAACTTGCACTCTAGTAATCCCGTGCACCTAACCACCAATGTATCCCGCCAACTACATGAACCATGGACCTGTACGCATAGTTCCCGCTCCTTGATCCTTCAGACATGCTTAGCCCAGTGACCCCGCACAAGTTCTCCCATTCCTGTATCATACATTATTTCTCCGTTGGCCTGGGTAGATGCATACGCGCTCATCATGCATAGTTGCTACAGCTGCCTAGGCCATATATCTAGCCGTGTTTTAGTTCTGATCTCTCTCTCTCTCTCTCTCTCTCTCTCTCTCTCTCTCTCTCTCTCTCTCTCTCTCTCTCTCTCTCTCTCTCTCTCTCTCTCTCTCTCTCTCTCTCTTCTCTCTCTCTTTGCCTAAGAAGCATGATTCTGATTCTCGCTGTACCTTGTCCTTTCTCTCACTGCTTACAAATAAAATCCTTTTTACTTGTAAATATTTTTTTAGAAAAAGAGTGGTACAAATTGTTTACAAAGATAGAATTTTTGTATTCATTAGTTTGAGGGAGAGATGCATTTTGACGATACATTTCCAGATATGTCGTCGCTCCAAACAACATCGTCAGTGGATAGAGCCTACTTACAAAGTTCTGCCGCTCGGCCATCTCTTGGCCGCGTTGATTGAGAGCACAGTAGGCCTGGCGTGCTTTGTACTGCTTGGTGGCGAGACGCCGATGAATAGTATTCAAACTGCAACAAGACAATACAGAGACGAGAATGTGATTGCACACACACTTGATCACTTGTTTTGTTTTTTACTTCTATTCGGCCGATATTTTCGTTTTAGGGTTCACAGGCATTGAAGACCTATGGCATCCCAATCCAACTGAAAAAAGGCAGACTTGCCATGAGTAACCTGTGAACTAACTAGCAGAAAAGTTAGCATACTGTAGCCTGCAGATACACGGGAGGTTCTACTGACTTACTGTGAAATCTGATGATAGCTGTAGCTCTCCCGAACCTGCACACACACACACACACACACACACACACACACACACACGCGCACACACACGCCCGCACGCATGCACACACGCACACACACGCACACACACACACACACACACACACACACACACACACACACACACACACACACACACACAGAACAATATGATTTATAGGCTTAACTACGCCAGAAAAAGCACTGACATTGATAGCCAAACTTGGACAAAGTAACTTCAAACATCCGCACTCTTCTTTCGATGCTGCAAGAACAGGAGACTGGCCTATTTTCCTGGTCCATACGTTAGTTTGTAATACGGCTGGCTCTAATCTACAACGAAGAGGGCAGAATTAGCCTACTAGACTCAAGAGGCACAATCTCTGGAGTCTACACACGCCAATGTCGGTAGGAAATCAGAGCATAATGGAACGGAGTTTTGGTTGCAGTGCGGCACAAAACCTCACCGATTCTTTATCAACGGTGAGCGTAGGTATGGTCAGTGTAGCTGCCAGTGCCTTCTGTGATAGTCTCTGAGTGTACGGAATAGGCAATGAGGAAAACAAAGACAGGGAGAAACAAGCAGCAAGCATCAGTATGACTGCAAACACCAATAGCATCACAAGCAAATATGACTCATGACTGGGGTTAATACTCAGCACCACAAGCAAATGCGACTCAGGACTGGAGTTAGCACACAGCACCACAAGCAAATTTGACTCGTGACTGGGATTAACACACAGCATCACAAGCAAATGTGACTCATGACTGGGTCACACAGCATCACAAGCAACTGCGACTCAGGACTGGGATTAAGATGGTCCACAGTACACTTCTACAGAACGCTCACACACTTCCGCAGGCGCAGGGAGGCGTGCATACACGCGGTGGAAACATACCTCGTCCGCCGGAGCAATGTAGTATCCATCAAACATGCCGAACAAAAGAAGGTTGGGATCCTTCCTCCGTACATTCGGGTCCTTGACATCCCCTAGGCGAAACAGCTGTTGTTTCCCAGTGCAGAGCATCAAACAAGTGAAGACAACAGTGCGAAGCGTTAGTTAGTTGAATCAAGAGTGCAACGGGATAACACTAGCATGGACAGAAAGCAAGCACGTTCACCTCATTGCATTGCACAAGACTAAGTTACAAAGCCATTACACTGTTCACTGCGAGGAGCACCAGTGCACATCTTTCAGTAGTTACCAGACGGGAAGAGCACACCTCTCTGCTTGTTCGAGCTGCTTTACAGGCTCAGTGCACAAAAAGAGAGGAGATTATGGCAAGGGGGAGTTACCCTGAATATTGATACCGGTACTAAAGAACAGGCACAAGGACAGCTGCATTGGCAGTCAGTCAGAACGGCCAAACCAGCAGCAGCAACTCACATGATCACACGCATAGACGAGGGCCAGGAGATCAACCGTCCACTCAATGGCTAGCTTGA
This sequence comes from Sycon ciliatum, assembly GCF_964019385.1. Taxonomy (NCBI): domain Eukaryota; kingdom Metazoa; phylum Porifera; class Calcarea; order Leucosolenida; family Sycettidae; genus Sycon; species Sycon ciliatum. The sequence continues at coordinate 12,031,919 of NC_088644.1, forward strand.
ATGACTCTGCCGGCGTGGACTTTCTTCTTACTTGTGCTCTGTAATTGCTGACCCACACCCGTACTACAATAGCTAGAGATGGCAACCGGGGTCAAGGAACATAGCAGTGGTAGCTAGCAATGGACAGTGGTGGGATAGTGAGACGTTCTAAGTACATGTACCGTACGTGTATGTGTATGTCAGAACGTGCATAGAATTATTCATGCCAACAACGATAGGCAGCCATTTGCTAAACGAACACCGACCCCCCCCCCCCCCCCCCCCACACACACGCATGTGCGGGCATGCACACACACACACACACACACACACACACACACACACGCACACGCACGCACACACACACACACACACACAAACAAAGTAGCATTATGTCACACAGCTGCAAACTACTAGTAGTCAGGATACTGCTAAAGGAAGGCATGGCGATATCCTCCACCAAGTTCAGATCAAAGCTCTTCCATGAAGGGTTCTGGTATACAAACAACAAGAGCAAAGAGAAGGAGAGAGAGGATATCAGTCTCAAAGAATACATTACACTTCATACCAAGTCTTCATGAAGCCTGAGCACTTCCGACAAAGTAGTGAGTGCACCATAAACTCGATGTGGTCATTTCTTGTTACAGGTGGGAAACCCAGATTATAATGTACAGGATACTTCGACTTATTCCTGATGATGGGCCTGGCCCGAAAATTTGAGCTAATGTATATCAATTGCAGTGTAGCCTAGAGACCGTTAGAGAGAGTGTGTACAAGGTGTGTGTACAGGATGTAAGGATACTTCGAAGTACCTTTAAACATGCTGGCCCTATCAAGTTCAATAGCAGTGGTATGGGACCAAGGGAGACTCAGATGAAATGACTTACCAGTGAGTCGTGGACGATCTCACTTCGGTAGAGTTCTACAAAAGACGGAGCAGAGCACCATACAGACTGTGTCATGATCTCATCATGAACGTGGACAAAACCGACACAGGCACAAACTAAAAGCTTGGTAGACTGACCACACGATACAGTAAACCAAACCCAACGGTGACGATGAGGACAGAAGCAAAACATTAGCCGAGCACCCGTCCCACCCCTCGAAACAGCGCTGTACGGAGGAAATTATATTTGTCAGCATCTACGACTTAAATGTTGCTGGTGTAAATGAGGTCGGCCAAAGAGCACATGTGGTGGAGGGGGAGCAAATTGATAAAACTATGGCCTCCCAAATCACGGCTCAAATATTTTTTTCAATCCGGAATAACATGTTTCAGGGCAGCTTAAAAATCGTATTTTGACGAGCTTCTGAACACAGCCTACAGTAGACTCGTACGCCCAAGAACGCAGTTTCAGAGGGCCAGCCTAGCAAAGTTCTTATTTTTCAGCGCCCCAGGCTACGTTCTTATTTCGCGTTCTTACGCGTCCAACATGACCCGTGACGCTCATATACAATGCACTTTGCTCTACATGTACCGGTTGTACACTTTACATGCACGCGTAGTATGTAGCGCTGCACTGGGTGATGTTTTTGCGAGGACCCGACAAGAGTTTGTGGTTGCAGACTTGTTTTTCATGTACTCGGAAACGTGAAATACCAAAAAAATCGCGTTCTTAAAAATCTTGGAGTTCGTTCTTAAATCCAGGCTGGGGCGTTCTTAGATTTCCAGCCTGGACGTTCTTGGGCGTACGAGTCTACTGTACGTGCTAGACTGCAGTATGACAACACATACCGGCATTAGGTGGCCGTGCATCGTGCAGGGTGAAGTAGGACGAAAGTAGACCAGTCATGTCCTTCACGTACAGACGCCTGATGTTGAAGTTCCGCAAGTGCCTGGCACGGCGCTATATGTACACACACATACACACACATACACACACACACACACATGGGTGCAAAAATCAAAGGTTAAGCATTCATACAACACTCCTTTGGGGACAATTTGGTGAAAACATTTTGGTGAAATAATTTTTTTAAATTTACAGAATCTCATTCGTATGGACTCTTGGAAAATGAAGTTTTCGACTGATCACAGCGTTTTCCAGCGCGGGGGGGGGGGGGGGGGAATAGAGTGAAACTAGCTCTGTCATGGCGAGCGGTGCTGGGTGCAACAAGAGTCCGCAAAATGACATCCGCAGTTTCTTTGGCAAACGAAAACCAGATGACCAACGGGGCAAAGCAGTCAGCACCAGTGATTACACTGTGTTAACTGTCTTCTGCCATACTTCTAACCCCAGCCAACTTTGAAGACCATTGAAGACTACCATTGAATTCTACCTATCAGAATTTCCAAATGCGAACATAATGTCATTGGGGATGAGGAATCTCTTCGCTGGAAAACAAAATGGCTGTTCGTACCGGAATCTCAGCGGCCATTGACACTGGAAGCCACCCTGAAGGCCAGCAGCAGTGATAGTTTTCGCAATATGACTTCACTGATCAAGCTGTGTATGCTGCATTGCCACTCAGCTTGGTCTCAAGAGAGCACCCCTCCATGATTTTACAGCCAGGGAAAGGGAAATCGTACGGCAGAGTGAAGCTAACTTAGCTAAGTTTGTACGGTGTGAGAACCTTAGTGTAAGGTCACACTTAGCATGGATTGACTGCACAAAGAGCAATGTGTACAAGATACTCGTACTAGTATGCGTCGTGTGACCTACAGACTGGACACCACCACAACACAACCACAAAAGGGATATGGTGGTGGGGCGCTCTCGTGGTACGTTACGGTACATTTACTCACAGTATTATTGAAACAAAATACAAGTTATAACCCCCCCCCCCCCCCCCCTCTCGATAGTGCTACTTGGAAGCAAGTGGATTTTTTCCAACCATGCTACGACCCACAATCAATTGGGAATGTGTGGCTTGGCACAAGGGTAATATGGATGCGGCAAATGAGATTTCGGCCTTCGGCCACTGGTTGGTGGGTCAGGTATGTCCCCCCCCCCCCCTCCCCCTATCGTATACGAGCTGCACCTGACACTTGATTATCGGGTGGTGGAGACCTATGGAATCAAATTTCATCCTTGAAACACACGACATGTTTTGATACTTCCACTAGTGCACTACAAGCTATCAATTTCCACGCCGAACCCCCAGATTCATGTTTTGCTGCATTTAGCCTCCAAATTATTTGCACCCAGAGATTGAAATACAGAAAGCAGAATGCAGCCAAGGACACTGAAAACTGGGGTTGAGCTCTACCTCCACCAATAGTTATTGGTTCATATTATTTTATGGCTGTGTTGTTGAGATACGAGCATACGAGAAGAAGAAGGTGCGAAATATACTAAACATGTACTGAGTATTGGGAAATAGTCTCGCACGTAAAATTGAGCATACAATGTAGTTTGTGTAGTAGGGGGGGGGGGGCTGTTACCTGGTGAGTTGGCAGATCGACATGCTTTCCAATCCGAGGAGGCCTCAGCGACGAAGACATTTCAGGGAAGAAGCACGTCACTACTGCCGTATTCTCAAAGTGCAGACACTGTCCAGAATTCACTATGACTGCAGAGACTAATGAATTACTTCGTGTACATAGAAGGTGAAATTCTTGATTGCAGAAGTTACATTTCAACTATGGTAATTGTGAAATTCTCAACTACCAAACTAACTACAGTGAGAACTCGCACTCAAATCTACCAGCGCGAAAGACAACAGGGGAGAGGAAAGGGCTTCATAGCACAAAGGTGGTACGACCTGCAACTACAAACTATCTGTGCATTCGTTTAGGACAACTACCGGCATAATGTGCCTTGACATACGAATTCGCGAACCGAGCAAGATCACAAAAGATTGAATTTTTTTGAATACCAAAGCTGATCGTGTCACGATTATGTGCAGCGCAGCCGCAGGCACACACCCTCCCATGACAGGTAGCGCCGCTAGCCTGTACTGTAGCTGGTCGACGTGGATGTGTTGTGCAGACTGCAGAAAAAGAAAACTGTGCATGTGACACACTGGATTGATTTCTGCGCTGTATGATACCAGATGCTACACTGTGACTCGCGGCGTTTTCGTAGCCAAGGCACAGAAAACGCACGAAATCACCATCACACTGCATGCACTGATAACAAATAGTTGTACAATTATTTGAATATCGAATATTGAATTTTGGCAAGAGGTAACTTCGAAGTCGAGAATACAGGACTGTGGGCCAGGGTTAGACGTTAGCGGAAGATTGGAAGGAGGTCCTATAGAGAGACGACCCGGCTGATGCTCTCTTCTCTGTGTGCGGTGCTTCGAAGTTGATCTTGCTTCTGCCGCCATCATGTTGCTGATTTTGGACGATGAGCACAAGGAGCACTTGAGCTTTCTGACATCAGTGGAGGTTGATGGTACGGTGCTATGGTGGATATGCATGTGTATGAGCACCACATGCATGCCTAGAATTACGTTTTGACATATGGGGGAAATTGTCTAGGTTATTTACTTAGTGGATGTGATCATAGAAGAAAATAATGACATCTACCCCCATCTTCGTTTTCATTGATAATAATTCAATTTTTTCATATCAAACTTCTTCACAAGAACATAAAGATGTAAAATTTGTGTCCATAAATTTGAGGGAGTTGAAACGGGAAAAGTCTGACGGAAATTAACATGCCTGGTCCGATGCACATGACTTGTGCAGATGCGGATAAAATGTGAAAAAATAATCAGATGCGATTTCGAGCATTTTGACATGCATAATCAGTACATGGGGCGGCGTTTGGATAATTATATGTTCGGGATAATTCGAAGTTGGACCCTGGAAACTTTCAGCTTGAAGTAAAGGGAATCTTCCTGTAGTGATTGGTGTCGCCTGTCGAGGAATTCAAAGCAGGGGCTATCGGTTCGTTACCAAATTATTTTTACTTGGCATGATGCCCCTGGAAATCGGTCCATAGTATGATACTGCATAAGCATTCACACAAGCAAGTGTATACATCCCTACCAACCACATCCCTACCTACCATGGCCGTCGTACACCAGAAAAACCAACAATCGGTAGCCCTGGACGGCCCCTAAACTCTATGGGGGCGTTTGTTTTTGATGTACATGTTTGGGTAGAAACTACTTCTTTCAGTAGATGCGTTCCTTTTTTCTACTCAAAAGAATAGATTCTACCTTTCTCTACCGGCTCTACCAGGTTCAAGCTGATAGAAGTTGGTAGAGGTACGAGATTTCCAGAAAAATCAAGGAGTTGTACACAACTCCATACAGAAGAGAAGAATTTCATGTACATATCGTGAAAAACTACTAAATCCGGTTGGACAGCGTTCGGGCACTTACCTCTACCTTCTACCTCTACCAGTAGAATGATTCTACTCTACTCAGCCAGGTAGCTAAAAACAAACGCAGCCTGTGTCTTGAAAACGTTGCTTCGAAATTTACACATACATGCCGTTTTCCAATGGCCCATATCCTGTTCTGGAGTTTCAATTTGTCTTGTTTTCTTGTTGTCCGTATGTCCATGTTGTTGTGCAGTGGTGCGGGAATTCTGCAAAATTGCGATGGGCTTCCTACGCAAAGGTGCCAATCCAAAGATCTACCAAGGCGCAGCACGTATGTCCCTTCGCCTTGTGTGTAATTTGTTGCAGGTTTCCATAGCTTGAGCACTTCGTGACTTGTCAGGTGCTTTCAAGATCACGTTCACGTAACACAGCATAGCTTTGTATGCTTGGAAGATGCACACATTAATTCGATGGAAAAGATGTTTTGTTAGTGTACTCCCAAGTCTCATGAAATATTAGCAATATCAGTACGTATCTGTACTGTGCAATCTGGTGTTTAATCTATACGCGCACAATTATACTGTGAGTAGCATGCCCGCATTTCTGTTTTTGCAGAGTTTGAATATATGAGCCACGCTCGTACACACAATCTTTGTTTTGGTGGTTTCTTTGGTACTGCAGAGAAGCTGTCTGTCAGCCCCGAAACCATCCAGCATGGCGTGGAAGGATTGATGTATCTGTTAACGGAGTGTGCCAAGCTTATGGTAAGTTTTGAAGAGTGTGTATACGGCCAACTTTCGTGGAAATGTTGCTCTTTTTTCTTACCAAAATGACCAAAGGCTCCATTGTATGGAGTTTTAAATATTGGGGAGGTGTTCAACCTGTGTATTGTGCCTTGTGCATACCTATCGGTTCCACTGTCTTGTTCAACACCGCAGCTAGTAAGACTAAGAGTGTATTTTGTATGCCTTTTTGTATCTTTTTGTATGGTTTATTCTATGTAGGTTAATGAGATTGACTTCCAAGACTCCATCCTTGTTCTTGGCTTCTCGGAGGAGCTGAAGTCTGAGCTTCTTCAGGTAAGCTGGAAGTAGAGTGTACCCGGTGTGTAGAACCTTCAGAACTGCCCTTTCCTCATGGGAATAAGCTGAAGATTCATTTGTCGTGCAGCTCTGCGCCGTATTGACTCATTTTCCTAGCTAATTTTCTGTCAGTGCGAAGGGAGAATGTGAGCTGTGTTAGGAGTAAAAAGTGAGATACAACAGCCGCCGGGTTCTAGGCAAAGGAGGGTGTGTGGGGGGGGGGGGTGCAGCCCCCTCCCTCCCCCCCCCCCCCCTACTCTGATTGAGCACCTCCCCCCCCCCCCCCCCCCCCTGTGAAAAAGTGGCGCCCCCTACTCATTTGTCGATTTTTGTGTTTTTTTCAGGCAATCCTACCAAAAAATGCGGTCGATGGTCGCTAACAGAGGGTTCATAAGGGCACACTTGTCTGGGGAGAGCCCGTACGTTGCATTATGCATGGCAAGACAGTTTTGGAAAATGGAAATAAAATGGGTTGCGGGGGGTGACTGTTTCCCCCCGCCCCCCCCCCCCCCCCCCCTACTATTTCTACTTGGCTAGAACCCTGAACAGTGCAATGCCCTGCGTCTGTGATAAACAAGCTGATGCTGTACTAGAGTACATGTGTTAAAGCGCGACTCCCGTCCTCGATTTTTACTCAGTTTCATGATCCGTGTTGGTGATCAAGCCCAACCGACCATAGGACTTTTTTACTCCGAAAAAGTATGCCTGGACCAACAGAGAAGACCAAATCCCCCCATCTCTCTCTCTCTCCCTCTCTCTCTCTCTCTCTCTCTCTCTCTCTCTCTCTCTCTCTCTCTCTCTCTCTCTCTCTCTCTCTCTCTCTCTCTCTCTCTCTCTCTCTTTCTCAATCTGCTGATGAATACAATATCCCCACCCCGCGACTGAATCGGCAAATACCCAATCTGTTGAGGTCAACTCTGTTACCGCGCTCATGCTACACCTACCTCAGCATGCAATGACTCCTTCGTGTAATCTCTGAGATATTGTTGTGTGTGTTCATCAGCTGATTCTGTAGCGTGTATTTGCTTTTGTCCACTACTGCGAAGTGAGCTTGAGCGCTATCTATTCCTTTTTTCTCCCCAGCGTCCCTCTTTTCACTTTCTTGCTCTCTCTCTCTCCTCTCTCTCTCTCTCTCTCTCTCTCTCTCTCTCTCTCTCTCTCTCTCTCTCTCTCTCTCTCTCTCTCTCTCTCTCTCTCTCTCTCTCTCTCTCTCTCTCTCTCTCTCTCGCTCTCTCGCTCTCTCGCGCGCGCTTTCTCTCCGTCTCACTGCAGCTTTATCTTGAGAACCGCAAGGAGATTCGCCGGCTGCTGTCCGACATGACTCTGCAGTTGCCTCACTACCACACACTGGAGTGGAGACTTGATGTTCAGGTGGCCAGTCGGACCCTGCGCCATCAAGTACAGCCATCCGTTGTTCTCAAACTCCACACGACGGAAGAGGGTACGCAACTGGTGTTGGTTTGTCGCCATTTTTGTGCTGAGGTGTATGTCCCATTAATCCTCACATGAACTTACTCATGTACATGTTCTTGTCATTTCGGCTCCCTTTCCTGCTTTTTATTCTTGTTGGCTTCAGGTGAAACAAAAGCCCAGGTTCTGGAAACGGATGCCACCAACTTGGCTCATCTTGCTAGCAGCCTAGAAGGTGCGCTGAATGAAATGAAGGGTCAACATTGTAGGAGAATACTACGGAACATCAAGTAGAACACATGATTTTTGCAGGGCCCATCGAACATGAACATCTTTCTTTTTTTTCAAATAGTTTCCTCATGAAATATTTACCAACCCGTCTGTGACGGGGGTTGAGCATTTGCTGGCAATAGTTGTTTGTCAGCTTCCTTTCGCTTTTAAGTTGTCAATTTGTAGTGTAATCATGACCGTTCAATAATTGTATGTGTGTACAATTCATTGCTTTTCATCATGCTGGCATGTTTGTATTGTTTGGCGGAGGTTTGCACAGATGTGACCTTTCCATTCTTCTGTATTTCAATTGTGTATGTGATTTTTGAAGTAGGACGGTAACATTGCAGAGACCCTTACATCTAGTTTCAAGTAATCCAGATTTGCTCATCCTGATATGGAATTCTTAATTAATAGGGATAATTCAGTATCGTGCTGTAAGTACCATTAGTCCTTTCTACTCATCCCCCAGCAATCGACATCCTAGGCTGATGTTCTGAACAATCACACGTGCACGTGCAGCCTATCCTCGTGTCATCACATTCGATATTTTGACAGGTGTGTGAGGGCAGTGCATGTATCTCTTAATTTGCTGGCGAAAAACCTATCATACAGTGTAGAAAAACTTGAAAACGGAGAAAAAGCATGTTTGGTAAAAAGAAGAAGAAGGAATAAGTACTTCATTTAAAACAAACTTCCAGCCCAGCAGAAAGGGTGAACGAGTGAATCTAGATTGAAATTTCTGGGTGAACTTTGACTTTTATGCCATGGCGTAGTGGGTGAGTCAATATGCATCTAAATTACTGAAGTAGATAGAAAAGCAGCGGTGTTTCGAATATAAGGCCATGGCTCTAAAGGCGCTAGGTGCAGATATACAGTATAATTATAGTTTACAATTTACACACAAGCGGAAAAACCGTCAGAGATCAAATTCCATTACACAGTGTTTCACCGTTCAAGCAACGGATCATCAGATGGATGATCAAACAAAGTATGATACACTGGTTATATACTCAGAAGGTGTGCACTCCGTCACTATGGAGTGTGAAAATTATCATTATGTCGGGTCCCGGATGTGACAAGTCCATTTTTCAATTTATAAGAAAGGTGCGTGAATGGGTGACAGGAGCATGTCATCTTGAATATGGATTACACGGATACTGTAATAAGCATGACTCTAGTGGGCGAGATGAACCTTTTCCAGAGTGAACTTGACACTGACATCAAGTGAAATTAATTTCCTTACGACCAGGACTACAATGAAAAAAAAGGTGCATAAAAAATGAAGGAAAATGATGAAAACCTATGACCATGAATGCAAGCCAGGCGCCAATATGTGCACATACATGTAGAAGGAATGGAGAGAACCATGAGAATAAGCTAAACAAATAGGGAAGACAGGAGAGCAGAAAGAAGGGAGGGTAGCCATGAAAAGAAATGAAAAGCAGAAAAAGGAAAGCCATAAAACGAGAAAGGAAACAGCTCACAGAAAAGGAAAACAGATATGAAGAACTCCAGCAAATGGAGAGAAAAAGGAAGACAAGAAATGACAGCATGTCCAGTCGGGTAATTCTACCATACCGTGCGGTGTACAGGGCAGCAGCAGCAGCATGGATGCTGTCAGCTGTGATAGAGTCTGGACTCTGGAACACCACTTGCCAGTGAATTCCGACGGCATAGTGCAGCCCCTTGCACCAAAACCAAACCCATCACTGGTTTACATCACCTGATGAACTTTATTCCACTCTGCAGCAAATCAGCAGCAAAGCACAGCTTGCCAGTAGGGACAGGAATGGTTTGACTCTGGCCAGATCTCTTGTGAATTCCTGTCAGAGTGTGCTGATTCGAATCCAGACGGAATATAATGATATCACGTGCTTGCCAGGGTTGTCCGAGCTTGCTGTTGTCCCCAACGCAAAAGTCTGCATTCAGGTCTGAAGAAAACCATCCTAAGAACTTCTTGTCTCGTTTATTTATGTTGATAATCTTTCTGCAAGTTTCCTTGGCCACCCCTAGGAAAAGTCCTTTCCTTGTTCGGCAAATTTGAACGGTGCATTCCACAACGCCATGGCAGTAGCTACCTAGAGTAGCGATGGGTATCCATTCATCATCAGTAGCATTGGAAGACACCTCATGGCCGTTATCCGTAACAGTGAGACTTGTAGAGTCACAAGTGAACGTGTCAACTTCCGGGTATGCACGTCCTCCTCTCTTCCTTAGCTCTGCTCCACCAAAGTTGGAAGAATTAATCAATTCTCCTAGCATGGAAACATGCACGCTCTCATCATCAGCAAATCCAGGATAGGATACCTGTAAACTATACTCTGTATCTGGCAGAATATCAGACTTGCCGGACAACTTGCGATTTTCATCGACGATATTGTCGATGAGCGAATTCAGAATCTTCTCTGCTGCTAGTAGGCTATGGTTGCCAAGGTTACGCACTAGATGCTCACAGCTATCCAGCTGATAACTCTTTGTGTCAACGATCTCTGATTGCTTCTCCAACCGATGCAGTGCTTTCCAACGGGCAACGTCTAGGCTGTCCAAGACCTTTCGCTGTCGCTTCCGTATGTTCTTGATGTGTTCTTCAAAGTCGGCAATGATCGTCTCTGATAATTCCTCCACTTTATCATTGATATCTTGAGTGTATGTATCAATGCTGCTCCGTGTGTTGCTGAGTTTCTCCCTCCAGGCATCACTGCAAGAACTCAGTCCTGCCTTCCACTCCTCCCGCATTCTCTCTGCTGCAGTTTGAATGTCCTGGAAGTCCTTGGAGCAGTTCAGGTGAATTCGTACACAACACTGCTCACATGTCAGCATCTTACACTTGGCGCAGTAAGATTTCACAGTGTGCTGCGGGTGTAGCTGACATTTGAATTCTGCGGATAAGTTCGTTTGGCCGCCATGCGTTGAAACAGCAGCTACAATGCGGTGTCCATGAGCTGCAGCTTTGCGCTTCGAATGAAGCTTTTCATGGTCACCACACATGTGCACTCCACAGTCGATGCACAACGAAACAGCTGGGACAAGCTCTCCTTCGCAATCTGGATTCTGGCACATTGGCTGCACCTCCGCATCCGATAATTTATTACTACTCTCAGACTGCCCATTTTTCTCTGAAGTTTCGTTACACAGTGTACTCTCAGCCTGCACCTCCGTTTCCGATATTTCATTGCTACTCTCAGGCTCTTCCTCCACCTCTGCCTCTTCACCACTACTCTCAAGATTCTCCGTTGCTGACCGTTCAGCGGAACTCAGCACCTCCCCTGAACAACTGATCTCATTGCTACTTCTTGAGCAGGTTTGTAGTCGTCGTTCAGTCTTCGGCCAGTCAACCAGAGATTCCTCTAGGCGTATTCCAGGAAGAGCTGAGCCACCAACTTGCAAACAATTGAAACAAGATACTGTACCGTCTTTGTTAACATTGTCCTTGAGGCAGGGAACGCACATCGTATGCAGGCAGTTCAATATTTTCAGACCGCTGTAAGCGTCTGGCACATTTTGGCACGCAACGCAAGAGCGCTCGCTGAGTAGCTGCCTTCCCAGTCCTACAGCAGCATGTGAGGAATCGGAGAGGTCACTCGTCGACATCTTGCCAAGCCAACTACTTAACTGGGTGATCCCAGCCCGAATGTCGAGAATTAGAACTGCAGTTTATGAATATTTAAAAAAATAAAAAAATATAAATTTTAATTATAGAGATCACTGACTCTTACTTGAACTTCCTGTTGCGTAGTTTCAGTCTGCAACTCTGTCGCCTTTTCTCCTTGTCTAACTCAGTCTTTCCATTATCTGGCAGTGCTGCTCTCACCACTAGCTAGGTCACGTAGGTGCAAGCACCCTCCGCCAGACGCACAAACTACATCACGAGAAAGAGAAATAGTGAGTCTTTAGAGAAAATTAATAATGATTTTCTCTAAAGACTCACTATTAATTTTCTCTTTTTAAGTTAAATAGCCCATGGTAAAAATTATCTTCTCAAGTACGCGCGCACCGATTTTTGGCGGCGCACCGACGATTTTTTTAAATTCTATGCATGCATATGCGCGCATGAACACGGTCAATGCGAAGGCGAATGAATTAGGGAGTAGTAAAATACCGGTATTTTTCTACTCGCTGGCCTGAATATTGTGAACATGTGACCATGTACATAATTATGTGTACGAGACCCTATCTTTGGAAATAAAAAATATTGTGGGAAATAAAACAAAAAATCGCTCGCTCGCACCGATATTCACAGGTTCATGACCTGAGAATCAACTTTATTTTTACCATGGCCTTACTTTGTCTTTGGTGCTCAGTTTCTTTTACTAGTATTTCCCTTTCACCAGGAGGGTTGAAAAGAACGAAACACGGAAGAAAGAGTTTGTCCATCGTCGACAGCAGTCCCACAAGTAACGAGGAGGATGAGGTACTAGTACTCAGTGCTACCTTGAAGCGCTGACGCGCTGCCTTGGATGGGGGGGGGGGGGGGGGGCTCAGGATGGCAGAGGGTAGAGCATTCCATGTTTGTGAGTTAAGTAGGCCGAATGGGAAGGATCTGTGTAGGATGTCAGGACTTGTTGCGGGGAGGGGGTTTGACAACTGGAAGGCATCTTAGGGGCCGTCCGGGGTTACCGATTGTTTTTACAAAACGAAAAGTTTTAGTATTTTTCAGCGCCCACCCACCCACCCACCCATCTTTTCTGCAGGTAAAACGAATTCCAATAAAATATTGATGTCAATTTTCGACACCCAGAAGTAACTGGACATTCTCCATCTACATTCAATAATTATTTTCAAAATGAAACTCCATCAAACCCACCCACCCCCAAACGAAAACATTTCGTTTTGAAAATATTATTGGTAACCTTGGACGGTCCCTTAGGCATGGGAGTGTAACTGTTTCACTGGATGCTGGTGGCGGGCTCAGGAGCAGCAGGTGTCAGCTGGGCTGGACCGGAAATGTAGTGCAGCTGAACAGGTAGCAGAGTCCCAAGACTTGCCGACGCACTGATAAGCTTGGGAGTATGGTCCCAGCTAGGCCCTGGCGGATAATGCCGTCAGAATTTCGAGCAGAATATGGGTTATTTATCAACTTATTTTAGAAAAGTAGCAGAATTCGGCAGAAAAGTGCAGAAGACGGAGCAGATACTCCGCAGAACCAACTACATTTGTACGAAGTGCGGAGAGGGCTGCTGGCGCCTATTTACGGCTCCATTGTGTTCACAAGCACGTGATCGTGAACTCACTGGCATGGTCCATTTTTGATACCTTACGGCCGCATTTGATAATGTCGCGGTGTCGTCCGATAATGCCGGCAGAGTTTCGAGCAGAATATGGGTTATTTTAGAAAAGGAGCAGAATGAGCAGAATTCGGCAGAAAAGTGCAGAAGAAGGAGCAGATACTCTGCAGAACCAGCTACGACGTGCGGAGAGGGCTGCTGGCGCCTATTAGTACGGCTCCATTGTGTTCACAAGCACGTGAGAATCCGGCAGAATACGAGCAGAATGGGGCAGAATACCGGCAGAATACGAGCAGAATGTCGAGCAGAAAACGCTACTTTTCCGAGCATTATCCGCCAGGGCCTAGTCCCAGCGCCAATGCTGCGCATGCACCGTTGCTGGATGCGGTCAAGCTTCGCGAGGTTGGACCGGACTGCGCCTTGCCAGACTAGGGGAGCATATTCCATGGTTGGGCGGATGAAGCCTTTGTATACGCTGAGGTGGCCGTTGCGGTCGAGTACTGGGCACACCTTTCTGAAGAAGCCAAGGCGCCGGCTGGCTCTGACTGCAACCTGGTGAAGATGGTTGCGGAACAGCAGTTTGCGGTCGAAGGTCACACCGAGAAGCTTAACATCAGTTTCCTCTTTGATCGCGGTACCATCACAGCTGAGACAATAGGGTGGGAGGGTGTTGATCGTCTGCTCATCGAGCAGGTAGTCAGAGAAACAGGGAGAGAGACAGGCAGACAGGCTCAGTTGGCAATGAGCCAGTCCCCGACAACCTTCTACCAACATCCGGTGAGTGTGTGAGAGAGAGAGAGAGAGAGAGAGAGAGAGAGAGGGGGGAGAGGGAGAGAGAGGAATAGGGTCCAGCGGATAATGCCGGCATTATATTTGGCATTATACGACTATCCGAGCACCAGAGCATTATGGAGCATTAGAAAAGAACAAAACGAGCATTATGTGAGGTTTGAGCGGCATAACGAGTTTCATAGTGAATAATATCGGGAAATCCCAGGTTTTTGGCAACAATCGGCTACAATCATGATCATGAGATGTTGTCTGATGATTGGTTTTTGTCATGAAACTCTTAGTAACAACGAAACAGCCCTGTTTTACTCCTTTTGTGTACCTCTTGCGTACTACGCTCCGCCCATTCCGGGCATTTGAGCACTATGCATTGTATCAACGCATGACTTTGTGATTGTGTAGACACGTAACACCTTTAGTACTTACGCTACATAACTATTGCTACATAAAAACGTTATGATTGTAGCGATGTGGTCAGGTAAATATACAAGCCATTTCTGAAGCATGCCCAACCGAGGCCGAGGCAGGTCAAGTGACACAAATCCGGAGAAATTATTTACGAGGTTTCTTTTACTTTTAGAATAATGGAGAGCTGTGGAGGAGACATACGCGAAGTGAATATCAAACAGACGAAGAAGAGTTTTCTAGTTTTGCCAGAGACTGAAGTGGACACTGATGCATTGCTAAATTTGGACCAGGATGAAGGAGCAGCTATAAACAGAAGAGCTCGTTCCAAAAGAACTGCCTTTGCCGAGTCCAGCTCAGGAGGCTCGAAAAGAACTAGAATTTCTCATGGACTCATTACAAAGTCGATTGCTCAGCAGCGCCTGTCTTACTTTCCTGATGAAGCACGTACAGCTAGTTGTGGACGGTAGTAATGCCAGGCCTACAGTCAAATGCTATCAGATGCTATAATGGTTTCATCTCTAACTACATGGATAATTAGGGGAGGGATTTGATGTGACACCGACTATTCTGCCACAACCCTGCATCAAAGTTGGAATGGAGAGCAATCGATGGATAAGCGACCATGTCTTGTAGTGCTAAGAAGTAGTGGAGTTCGTGAGATATAAGGTGGCAACTTCAGATACAGATCGACGATATGCATAATTTCCAGGAAGTTTGACAATGTGCAGACTTTCTTTCATTTTTGTTCCAAACCAAGAGCATTATAGCCCTTTCTGAAGCATTATAATCAGCATTATAAGGTAGTTTTGGAGCATTATGGTTAGCATTATACGAACATTTTCGGAGCATTATCCGCTGGACCCCAGAGAGGGAGAGAGAGAGAGAGAGAGAGAGAGAGAGAGAGAGAGAGAGAGAGAGAGAGAGAGAGAGAGAAAGAGAGAGCAAGCGAGCAAGAGAGAGAGAGAGAGAGAAAGAGAGAGAGAGAGAGAGAGAGAGAGAGAGAGAGAGAGAGAGAGAGAGAGAGAGAGAGAGAGCAAGCGAGCAAGAGTGAGAGAAAGAGAGAGAGAGAGAGAGAGAGAGAGAGAGAGACAATGGCAATGGCAATGGCAATGGTGTACTGCTTGGCATTACTCATTGTTATGTCACTCACATGTACATGTATAACAATTAATGAGGCCTCATCGCCGGCCATCGGCCATCGCCTGGGCGTGATTTGGTGACGTGTTACGAGAGAGAGGGGGGAGAGGGGAGAGAGAGAGAGAGAGAGAGAGAGAGAGAGAGAGAGAGAGAGAGAGAGAGAGAGAGAGAGAGAGAGAGAGAGAGAAAGAGAGAGAGAGCAAGCGAGCAAGAGAGAGAGAGAGAGAGAGAGAGAGAGAGAGAGAGAGAGAGAGAGAGAGAGAGAGAGAGAGAGAGAGAGAGAGAGAGAGAGAGAGAGAGAGAGCAAGCGAGCAAGAGTGATTTCGTCCTTGACATTCGTTATATCAGCAGCGCCCAATTCGGTTTTGTCAGAAACCGATCTACGGAGGAGCAATTATTGCTCTTGCTGACACATCAAATGGCTGAGTGCAATGACAAGAAGCTGTTAAGAAAGCTTTTGATCGTGTGGATCATCAAGCATTGCTAAATGCATTTGAAGGAATTGCTGGTAGGCCAGCAGTCGACTGGCTCCGAAGCTTATTATCTGAGCGGAAGCTGTCTGTAAGGTTAGAAGGACAGTATTCCGAGGCCAAGGTCCTCACCTGTGGAGTCCCGCAGGGATCGCATCTTGCTCCAACCCTCTTCTAATTCCCTGCCCTCATCAATCACCTACTGCACCCCATACATATTTGCTGACGATGTCACCCTCCTGTATGTACATGATAACAAGAATTCCCTGCAGTGGAACCAATCTCGTCTAGAGAGCGACCTTTCTGCCTGCCAACTATGGGCTAGCAACGTCAGTGGAGAGTTCTCACCAGCCAAAACGACTCAGATCCGTAACTGCAGTGACAACCACCCTATCCAGCACTCTTCCCAACCTATCGTATCACCATTGTTGAAGCTGCAAGCATCTTGGAGTGTATTTAACACCCGACCAGTCCAACACCATCCACCTTAAGACAATCCTGAAAACCTTCCAACGTCGTGTTAATTTGCTATGCTTCATGGGGCATCTTGCCCCCACAGCCTTTCTACTTCTATATAAAGGTTTTATCCGACCCGCCCTGGAATACGCCACCTTGGCCTGGTCCTATGCCATCACTGAAGCTGAGCTGGAGCGTTTAAATATTTTACAAGCCAGAGTAGCTAGGAAGTATTTGCTATTTGAAGTACGTAAAAAAAGTCAATGTAGATAGATGCGAAACGAAATCCCAGTTAAACGCCCTTTGTGACTTCCTTGCACTTTCGCAGACAAGTACATGTATCAGCTCATGTTACTCTATTTAAACTTATACATAATATCTCCAGAACACCTCCAACATTTTCACCTTTCACTGTCTTCAAGTCCAAGAAGACCAAACAAACTTAACATCAATTATCACGGTGTGCGTTTTTCTTCCATCTTTTCCAACAAAGCTGCAATGCTATGGAATTGCCTACCGCCTTCTCCGACCTCTATAACCAGCCTCCCCGAATTCAAGCATTCTCTCTATCAGCATTTTCGCCGATATATTCATTACACTGACGGTATCCCAACTCCTTAATTACCAGATTTTGTATTCCTCGATCTATTTCCTTAGCCTATCCTCGATTAACTGCTCCCTCTACATAAAGTTGTCATTTCATTCTTCTTGCAGGAGATCCCCTCGACAGGCCCAAAGCCTTTCGGAAATCCTTAAATATAACAAAATACAAATACAAATACAATACATTCATGTATGTGTAGGCAGCCTATCCATTTCCCCTCACCTTCTCTCTCCCCCCCCCCCCCCCCCCTTTGCTTTTTCTATTATAATTTTGTAAAGAAAGGGTAAAGGAGTGGTGCCTTTGCTGTTTGCGTTATGCAGAGCTCACTGACTTGTCAGTTTGAGCACTCTGGTAAGGTACGTTCGGGCCTGGTTTAAATTTAACTTTGGAAAATTTGGATGGAAAGCCAGGGATTAAAATTTAAAAAAGAGAGTACCATAAGTTTATGGTCCTCTCTCTTTTTAATTTGGAAAATTTATTTTTTATTGCTATCAGGTTCGAACTCATTTTCTCTATGCTGTGCTAGCATGCTGATGAGTCCAAAAAGGACGAAACAGTTCTGTGCGCAGATTGAGTTTTGTACAGAATATAACCGGCTCCATGTAGATCTACATGTACATGACACAGTCAAACAGTGCACAGCATTTAGCTCATGATGTACCGGTAGTAACTAGTTGTAAGTCATAGCTTCATGCACAACCGTGCAATCACCAGACAACGAGTATGCAGGTATTTGTGAGTCATATGGGGCCATGTTCTTTTTTCACCTCGAGAAAGCTTTCGACACCGTGTGGCACCGTGCACTACTAGTACTTGCGTGCTGGAGTGGATTACAACAGACTACCTATCAGGCAGAACGCAAGTCATCTTTGTAGCTGGACTTCTCTCGGCAGATGCTTCACATGTTCTCTTCGGAGTGCCCCAGGGATCCATCCTTGGCCCTCTCCTTTTCCTAGTGTATATAACATGATCTTCCCAGTCATGTTGAAGGTACATAATAATATATGTACATGTACGTCCTTATTTGCCGACGATACTGCGCTGCTCCGGTTCAATGAGAGTCTAGACAGCCTGCGCGACATTCTCCAGCGTGGTATCAACGAAGTCCATCAGTGGATGACTACCTGGAGACCAAGACATAATATCGCCAAGAGTGAGATCTTATTCCTGCCGAACTCAGAGCCAACCCCTGCATTCACTCTTCCCGGACCCCTGACAGACATCATAGTGGTAAAGCGACACAAGCATCTTGGTTTGGTCATTGACTCAGACTTTTCGTTTAGTAAACATGTAGACTATTATCTGTAGCAAACCCTTTTTAGCTGTTGGTTACCTCGTGTCTCACTGCTCCCACCTACCGCTTGAATGCATTCGCTTTTTTATCATAGCTGTCGCGTTCTGGTGCTGTTCGCCCTTGCTGTTCGTGCAACTCCGGTATACCTGCATATCTTGTTCGTGTGCGCAGGAGGGGAGATGTTGTGCCTACTGTTTCCCTGGCAGGGGTGGGACGTGCACCAATTTACGTAATATTGGCCTGCAGAACACGGCTGTTGATGTGGGTGGTGATGCTGCTGGCCCAGGTTCCCTGCCGGATGCCCCGTCATTTGCATCTGCATCGCCACTGGCATCTATTGCCTGGGAGGCGGTGGCAGTTGCTTGTCTTGTCATCTGTTGCTGCAGAGGCTAGGCAAGCATAGCACAAGCCATGATCATGCCACTCATCTTCAGCATCGTCTGGAGTCTTGGTCTGGTGGTCGGCTCGCCACTCTGCTAGATGAATGTAGGTGCTTGCAGGCTCACCTTCTTGCTCCTGCCACTGTTCAGCAGCACCGCCAGATGTCTGACACCCGCTTTGCTAATCTGGTTTATCAGGGAAAGATGAGTCAGGCTCTCAGAGGACTTTCTTCACGCAGGGTTCAGGAGGTCCATCGGGTCTTGATGTGAGGGCTTCGCAGTGCATGCTGTCATCAATTAAGTGTGCTTCCTCAAAATTGGCAACGGCGTTGGCTGCAACCGCTAGAAGGTTGTGCACCATGAAGATAAGCTGTGATAGTTTATCGGCCTTCATCGCAGCAAGGTTGGTTCCCCTGGACAAGCGACCAGGTATGGCCTGTAGCTGTCGGTGAGGTGCACCTTCGTATAATTTCGAAAGCAATATTGGCTTGCATTTCCCGTGATGTTGCCAGTGCAGTTTCCGCACATCAGTTGTGTGTCAGCATTCCTGCTGCATGTGAGGCTGCCGTGCAGGCAGTGCAGCAGCAGTACGATTCAGATGAGACGGAGGTGATACTGTTAATTAATTGATGCATCAAATGCATTCAATGCAGTCCATCGCCAAGCTGCACTGCACAATATTATCAGTCGGCTATGTCCGGCATTATCCAATATCCTCGTTAAGGCGCATCTATCAAGCTTTTTCTGCCAGATGGTGGTAGTATCATTTCATGCGAGGGCATTTGCCAGGGAGACCCTTTGGCAATGGCTATATATGCGCTTGCCGTTTGCCTTGTGAGCCGGGATTTCCAGAGTCAACATCTTAACCCTTTAAGAGCCGCCCCATACTTGAATGCGTCGTAAACGACGCATTCAAATGCAAAACTTCAAAAGATCGTAACTCAGTCTAATCTCGCTCAAATCCATCGATCGAAATATCCAGGGCGAAGAGAAAACTCTCACCTGTCGGGAGAAACAATCCGCGAAGCGCTGCGAGCAACGGTTCCCGAGATAAATCACTCGTAAGTTGAGCTGCGATCGCGGCAATTTCAAAAGCGCGCAGTGCAACTTTAGTATTGAGATTTTTGAGACTTTTCGTCACGCTGGTTTACTCGAATTTGCACGGGTTTCACTGTTGATATTGTCAAGGGTACACAGCAAAAAAATTGGAACTCCACGATCGAGTAGAATGAAATATCTGGAGCGGGACGCAATTGGACGCATTTGGGGCATTTTTCGTACTGTCGCTGCGATCTAGCGCTGGATAGACGGTGTGCTGGCTATCATGATTGACCTCATTCTCTTCCTCTCGCGAATACCTTTCCCGGAAGCCCTAGATTGTGAGGATTGAGTGAGTAGAACTGAAGCTATGATCCGAGGAACATGAAAAAATGCAGATTTTTGAAAATTTCCTGTGGCTCTTAAAGGGTTAACATACACAAGAGAGAGTTTGGAAGCTTTGTTACAACTCTGAGTTTCACGTATTACTACAATCATCAGGCAACTGATAGATCCAAAACGGGCAGCCAGAACATAAGGGGGAGCAAGGTGGGAAATTCTGAGGGTGTCATAGGCGACGCGTATCATAGCGCAAGAGTCAGGTGCAGGCGTGAAGTTGCCAAGTCTTCAGACTTGGGGCTGTGCAGCAGTAGTTCCGGCGTGAATGATAATAGAGCTGGGGACAAATGCCATAATCCACACATTCCCACACCACTACACAAACATACACCCAAACTCTCTCCCTTTTCTCACATACACATACACTCACACGCGCGTCCACACACACATTCTCTAAATCGCTCGCTCTCTCTCTCTCACACACACGCACACACACATTCATTCTCTATATCTCACACACGCACACACACGCACACACACACATTCATTCTCTATATCACACACACACACACACACACACACACACACACACACACACACACACACACACACACACACACACACACACACACACACACACACACACACACACATTCATTCTCTATATCACACACACATACACACCTTGGTCCTTGGTAACACTGCCATCAAATGGTCACGTGTCCCCTGTGCAGGGGTCGACAGCACTGAGTTCAGCATTGGATCCAGAAACGCCGCTCTACTTCCTGGACAGGAAATTAGCACAGCATACACACACACACACACACACACACACACACACACACACATAATGTCTCCAAATCTCACACACACATTCTCTAAATCTTACATACACACACACATTCTCCAAATCTCACACAAACATTCTCTCTCTCTCTCTCTCTCACACACACACACACACGGCCACAATACTCATCCTTTCATTCCCACACCTACCGCACACATACTTGCACCCGCACTTATCCAATCACCCACACGCACTCTCTTTCTCACGCATGCACACAAACACACACACACACACTCACACATGCGCGCACACGCTCACACACACACTCACATACACACACACCACACACACACACACACACACACACACACACACACACACACACACACACACTCAGTGACTCACTCACACACTCACTCACACACTCACTCACACACACACTCACACACACACTCACACACACACACACTCACACACACACACTCACACACACACACTCACACACACACACACACACACACACACACACACACACACACACACACACAAACACACACACACACACACACACACACACACACACACACACACACTAGGCAGCGGGACTACCAGCTAGATTCACTTGACCTTGCGGGCAAAGTTAAAGAGGTAGAACTTGTTTTCATGACGACACTTGGACACAAGCTCTGACCTCTTGTTGAGGGAGCGTGTCTTGTCGGCCCAGGCGATCTCTAGCTTCTCGGCCAGACACAGGTTGCAGCGCTTCGAGATGTTAGAGTATGGTGCGGCTCTCCTCACAACGGACCACCTGATACTGTAAGGTTTGTTTCCATCCTTCAGTCTCCAGATGTGTCTGGACAGTCTCGTTGAGGTCTCGTGCTTCTTGTGGCGAATAGTATGTTGATGACCATTGACTCGTGTCTTGAATGTCCCTTCCGTTAATCCAGTGTACTCCTTCATGTCGCTGCCGGTTACATGTGCTCTGTACACAATGCTCGATGCTAGACAGTTTCCTTCCAAGGGGCAATCATTTTTGACACGGCAGTTGCAGGTTCTCACATCCTTGGTCTTATTCTGGTGGTCGCTGCGGAGGATACTATTGTTGTGTTGCTTGATGATGGTGGCGACATTTGGCATGCAACTGTAACTGAACTTTAGCGTGTTCCGGTTAAGTATCTTGAATAATTTGCATCCTTTGTGGAAGTGCTTGCTGACGAGTTGCAGGAATCGCTGACCAATGTTCGTGGACACATTCTTACTGAACGGTGGGTTAAACCATGTGATATTCCGGTGTCTCTTCCTTTGTCTCTTCCTTTTCCCACTCTTCCGTTTCTCCAAGAACTGGACGGTCTCATTGTACCCGCTGTCTCTGAGCGCATTGTTGTACATTATTATTATTTGAAACTCGGATGTTGAGCCATAAATAAATGTAGAAAGGAAAAGGACATAAGGATACGAGTTAAGGTGTCAGAACGTCGAATGTCTCAGTACCCTTGTCAGTTGTGTGCCTAGTTATTGCACTTTCTGACTGTATATAGTATCCAGTTACAGTGATGGAGAGTTACTCTTAACTCGTATCCTTATGTCCTTTTCCTTTCTACAATTATTATTATTATTATTATTATTATTAAATTTTTGATAGGGCAATCCCCACAGGCCTAAGGCCTTTTGACAGGGTACCCTAAAAAATGAAGAACAGAATTACGGAAGGT